>NW_026734979.1:0-190000 GCF_949786415.1 Peromyscus eremicus | reverse complement strand
TGTGTATGGATATGGGAGCTCAATAGTGACTCTTCTTACAAGAAAACAACTCTAGCTCGAAGGACCAGAAACTACATGTGACTCAACTCCATTTCTGACTGGGAAACAAATACTAGCTCGCCTTACAAGAAACACACTCTGCTTTTGAGAAAAGAGCACTCTTCTAATCTACTGTGTTTCCTATAGGGCCAGAACATTGAGCTTGCTCAGAACAAAAGAACTGTGCTTCCGACACACGGGCCATATCTAGTTCAACTCTGCTTAGGAAACTGACAAGAACAGTATCTTCTCTTCAGTCCAATACACTGTACTTGCTGGGAACAGACGCGAGTGCTCTTTGCACTGTGTATGGCGAATGGAGCAAAAAAGTGACTCTTTTTACCACAAAACAACTCTTGATCATAGGACCAGAAACTGCATGTGATTCAAATCCTTTTCTGATTGGGAAACAAACACTAGCTCGCCTTACAAGAAACACACTCTGCTTTTGAGAAAAGAGACTCTTCTAATCTACTGTGTTTTCTATAGGGCCAGAACAGTGAGCTTGCTCAGAACAAAAGAACTGTGCTTCCGACGTATGGGCCATATCTAGTTCAACTCCACTGAGGAAACTGAAGAGAACAGTAGCTTCTCTTCAGTCCCATACACAGTACTTGCTGGGAATAGACGAGAGTACTATTTGCACTGTGTATGGCAATGGGAGCGCAATAGTGACTCTTCTTACCAGAAAACAACTCTTCCTCGTAGAACAAGAAACTTCATGTGATTCAACTCCATTTAGAACTGGGAAACAAACGCTAGCTAGCCTTACAGGAAACACACTCTGCTTTTGAGAAAAGAGCCCTCTTGTAATCTACTGTGTTTCCTATAGGGCCAGAACAATGAGCTTGCTCAGAACAAAAGAACTGTGCTTCCTACAGACACGGGCCATATCTAGTTCAACTCTGCTTAGGAAACTGACAAGAACAGTAGCTTCTCTTCAGTCCAATACACTGTACTTGCAGGGATAAGACAAGAGTGCTCTTTGCACTGTGTATGGCAATGGAAGCGCAATAGTGACTCTTCTTAGCAGAAAACAACTCTTGCTCGTAGGACAAAAAACTGCACGTGGTTCAACTCCATTTCTGACTTGGAAACAAATACTAGCTCGCCTTACAAGAAACACACTCTGCTTTTGAGAAAAGAGCACTCTTCTAATCTACTGTGTTTCCTATAGGGCCAGAACAGTGAGCTTGCTCAGAACAAAAGCACTGTGTTTCCGACAAACGGGCCATATCTAGTTCAACTCTGCTTAGGAAACTGACAAGAACAGTAGCTTCTCTTCAGTCCAATACACTGTCCTTGTTTGGATCAGATGCAAGTGCTCTTTGCACTGTGTATGGCGAATGGAGCACAAAAGTGACTCTTTTTACCACAAAACAACTCTTGCTCATAGGACCAGAAACTGCATGTGATTCAACTCCGTTTACGACTGGGAAACAAATGCTAGCTCACCTTACAAGAAACACACTCTGCTTTTGAGGAAAGAGCATTCTTCTACTATACTGTGTTTCCTATAGGGCCAGAACAGTGAGCTTGCTCAGAACAAAAGAACTGTGCTTTCTACACACACGGGCCATATCTAGTTCAACTCTGCTTAGGAACCTGACAAGAACAGTAGCTTCTCTTCAGTCCAAAACACTGTACTTGCTGGGAACAGACGCGAGTGCTATTTGCACTGTATATGGAAAAGGTAGCACAATACTCTTCTTAGCACAAAACAACTCTTGCTCGTAGGAACAGAAACTGCATGTGATTCAACTCCCTTTCTGACTGGGAAACAAATAGTAGCTTGCCTTACAAGAAACACACTCTGCTTTAGAGAAAAGAGCACTCTTCTAATCTACTGTGTTTCCTATAGGGCCAGAACAGTGAGCTTGCTCAGAACAAAAGAATTGTGCTTCCGACTTACGGGCCATATCTAGTTCAACTCCACTTAGGAAACTGACAAGAACAGTAGCTTCTCTTCAGTCCAATACACTGTACTTGCTGGGAACAGACACGAGTGCTATTTGCACTGTGTATGGCAATGGGAGCGCAATAGTGACTCTTCTTACCAGAAAACAACTCTTGCTCGTAGGACAAGAAACTGCATGTGATTCAACTCCATTTAGGACTGGGAAACAAACACTAGCTCGCCTTACAAGAAACACACTCTGCTTTTGAGAAAAGAGCACTCTTCTACTCTCCTGTGTTTCCTATAGGGCCAGAACAGTGAGCTTGCTCAGAACAAAAGAACTGTGCTTCCTACACACACGGGCCATATCTAGTTCAACTCTGCTTAGGAAAATGACAAGAACAGTAGCTTCTCTTCAGTCCAATACACTGTACTTGCTGGGAACAGAAGCGAGTGCTATTTGCACTGTGTATGGCAATGGGAGCGCAATAGTGACTCTTCTTACCAGAAAACAACTCTTGCTCGTAGGACCAGAAACTGCATGTGATTCAACTCCGTTTATGAATGGGAAACAAATGCTAGCTTGCCTTACAAGAAACACACTCTGCTTTTGAGAAAAGAGCACTCCTCTACTATACTGTGTTTCCTATAGTGCCAGAATAGTGAGCTTGCTCAGAACAAAAGAACTGTGCTTTCTACACACACGGGCCATATCTAGTTCAAATCTGCTTAGGAACCTGACAACAACTGTAGCTTCTCTTAAGTCCAATACACTGTACGTGCCGGGAACAGACGTGAGTGCTATTTGCACTGTATATGACAAAGGGAACATAATACTCTTCTAAGCAGATTACAACTCTTGCTCGTAGGACCAGAAACTGCATGTGTTTCAACTCCATTTAGGACTGGGAAACAAACGCTAGCTCGCCTTACAAGAAACACACTCTGCTTTTCATAAAAGAGCACTTTTCTAATCTACTGTGTTTCCTAAAGGGCCAGAACAGCAAGCTTGCTCAAAACAAAAGAACTGTGCTCTCTACACTCACGGGCCATATCTACTTCAACTCTGCTTAGGAAACTGACGAGAACAGTAGCTTCTCTTCAGTCTAATACACTGTACTTGCTGGGAAAAGACGTGATTGCTATTTGCACTGTGTATGGCAATGGGAGCGCAATAGTGACTCTTCTTACCAGAAAACAACTCTTGCTTGCAGGACAAGAAACTGCATGTGATTCAACTCCATTTAGGACTGGGAAACAAATGCTAGCTCGCCTTACAAGAAACACACTCTGCTTTTGAAAAAAGAGCACTCTTCTAATCTACTTTGTTTCCTATAGGGCCAGAACAGTGAGCTTGCTCAGAACAAAAGAACTGTGCTTCCTACACACACGGGCCATATCTACTTCAACTCTGCTTAGGAAACTGACAAGAACAGTAGCTTCTCTTCACTCCAATACACTGTACTTTCTGGGAAGAGAAGCAAGTGCTATTTGCACTGTGTATTTCAATGGGAGCACAATAGTGACTCTTCTTAGCAGATAACAACTCTTGCTCATAGGACCAGAAACTGCATGTGATTCAACTCCGTTTATGACTGGGAAAAAATGCTAGCTCGCCTTACAAGAAACACACTCTGCTTTTGAGAAAAGAGCACTCTTCTAATCTACTGTGTTTCCTATAGGGCCAGAACAGTGAGCTTGGTCAGAACAAAAGAGCTGTGCTTCCTATACACATGGGCCATATCTAGTTCAACTCTGCTTAGGAAACTGACAAGAACAGTAGCTTCTCTTCAGTCCAATACACTGTACTTGCTGGGAACAGACGCGAGTGCTATTTGCACTGTGTATGGCAAATAAAGCGCAATAGTGACTCTTCTTACCAGAAAACAATTCTTGCTCGTAGGACCAGAAACTGCATGGGATTCAACTCCATTTCTGACTGGGAAACAAATACTAGCTCGCCTTACAAGAAACACACTCTGCTTTTGAGGAAAGAGCACTCTTCTACTCTCCTGTGTTTCCTATATGGCCAGAACAGTGAGCTTGCTCAGAACAAAAGAACTGTGCTTCCTACACACACGGGCCATATCGACTTCAACTCTGCTTAGGAAACTGACGAGAACAGTAGCTTCTCTTCAGTCCAATACACTGTACTTGCTGGGAACAGACGCGAGTGCTATTTGCACTGTGTATGGCAATGGGAGCGCAATAGTGACTCTTCTTACCAGAAAACAACTCTTGCTCATAGGAAAAGAAATTGCAAGTGATTCAACTCCATTTCTGACTGGGAAACAAATGCTAGCTCGCCTTACAAGAAACACACTCTGCTTTTGAGAAAAGAGCATTCTTCTACTCTACTTTGTTTCCTATACGGCCAGAACATTGAGCTTGCTCAGAACAAAAGAACTGTGCTTCCGACTTACGGGCCATATGTTGTTCAATTCCACTTAGGAAACTGACGAGAACAGTGGCTTCTCTTCAGTCCAATACACTGTACTTGCTGGGAACAGACAGGAGAGCTATTTGCACTGTGTATGGCAATGGGAGCGCAATAGTGACTCTTCTTACCAGAAAACAACTCCTGCTCGTAGGACCAGAAACTGCATGTGATTCAACTCCATTTCTGACTGGGATACAAATACTAGCTCACCTTACAAGAAACACACTCTGCTTTTGAGAAAAGAGCACTGTTCTACTCTCCTGTGTTTCCTATAGGGCCAGAACAATAAGCTTGCTCAAAACAAAAGAACTGTGCTTCCAACACATGAGCCATATCTAGTTCAACTCTGCTTAGGAAACTGACAAGAAAGTAGCTTCTCTTTAGTCCAATACACTGTACTTGCTGGGAACAAACGCGAGTGCTATTTGCACTGTGTATGGCAAATGAAGCGCAATAGTGACTCTTCTTACCAGAAAACAACTCCTGCTCGTAGGATCAGAAACTGCATGTGATTCAATTCCATTTCTGACTGGGAAACAAACACCAGCTCGCCTTACAAGAAAAACACTCTGCTTTTGAGAAGAGCACTCTTCTACACTCCTGTGTTTCCTATAGGGCCAGAACAGTGAGCTTGCTCAGAACAAAGAACTGTGCTTCCTACACACACGAGCCATATCTACTTCAACTCTGCTTAGGAAACTGAAAAGAACAGTAGCTTTTCTCAGTCCAATACACTGTACTTGCAGGGAACAGACGCGAGTGCTATTTGCACTGTGTATGGCAATGGGAGCGCAATAGTGACTCTTCTTAGCAGAAAACAACTCTTGCTCGTAGGACAAGAAACTGCATGTGATTCAACTCCATTTCTGACTGGGAAACAAATACTAGCTCGCCTTACAAAGAAACACATTCTGCTTTAGAGAAAAGAGCACTCTTCTAATCTACTGTGTTTCCTATATGGCCAGAACCGTGAGCTTGCTCAGAACAAAAGCACTGTGCTTCAGACACACGGGCCATATCTAGTTCAACTCTGCTTAGGAAACTGACAAGAACAGTAGCTTCTCTTCAGTCCAATACATTGTACTTGCTGGGATCAGACGCGAGTGCTCTTTGCACTGTGTATGGCAAATGGAGCACAAAAGTGACACTTTTTACAACAAAACAACTCTTGCTCATAGGACCAGAAACTGTATGTGATTCAAATCCTTTTCTGATTGGGAAACAAACACTAGCTCGCCTTTCAAGAATCACACTGTGCTTTTGAGAAAAGAGCATTCTTCTACTCTACTGTGTTTCCTGTATGGCCAGAACAGTAAGTTTGATCAGAACAAAAGAACGGTGCTTCCGACACACTTGCCATATCTAGTTCAACTCTGCTTAGGAAACTGACAAGAACAGTAGCTTCCCTTCAGTCCAATACACTGTACTTGCTGGGAACAGATGCGAGTGCTATTTGCACTGTGTATGGCAAATGGAGCGCAATAGTGACTCTTCTCACCAGAAAACAACTCCTGCTCGTAGGACCAGAAACTGCTTGTGATTCAACTCCATTTTTGACTGGGAAACAAACACTAGCTCGCCTTACAAGAAACACACTCTGCTTTTGGCAAAAGAGCACTCTTCTACTCTCCTGTGTTTCATATAGGGCCAGAACAGTGAGCTTGCTCAGAACAAAAGAACTGTCCTTGCTACACACACGGGCCATATCTAGTTCAACTCTGCTTAGGAAACTGACAAGAACAGTAGCTTCTCTTCAGTCCAATACACTGTATGTGCTGGGAACAGACGCCAGTGCTATTTGCACTGTATATGGCAAAGGGAGCATAATACTCTTCTTAGCAGAAAACAACTCTTGCTAATAGGACCAAAAACTGCTTGTGTTTCAACTCCGTTTAGGACTGGGAAAGAAACGCTAGCTCGCCTTACAAGAAACACACTCTGCTTTTCAGAAAAGAGCACTCTTCTAATCTACTGTGTTTCCTATATGGCCAGAACAGTGAGCTTGCTCAGAACAAAAGAGCTGTGCTTCCTACACACATGGGCCATATCTAGTTCAACTCTGCTTAGGAAACTGACAAGAACAGTAGCTTCTCTTCAGTCCAATACACTGTACTTGCTGGGAACAGAAGCGAGTGCTATTTGTACTGTGTATGGCAATGGGAGCGCAATAGTGACTCTTCTTAGCCGAAAACAACTCTTGCTCGTAGGACCAGAAACTGCATGTGATTCAACTCCGTTTATGACTGGGAAACAAATGCTAGCTTGCCTTACAAAAAACACACTCTGCTTTTGAGAAAAGAGCATTCTTCTACTCTACTGTGTTTCCTATAGGGCCAGAACATTGAGCTTGCTCAGAACAAAAGAACTGTGCTTCCGACTTACAGGCCATATGTAGTTCAACTCCACTTAGGAAACTGACGAGAACAGTAGCTTCTCTTCAGTCCAATACAGTGTACTTGCTGGGAACAGACGCGAGAGCTATTAGCACTGTGTATGGCAAATGGAGCGCAATAGTGACTCTTCTTACCAGAAAACAACTCCTACTCATAGGACCAGAAACTGCATGTGATTCAACTCCATTTCTCACTGGAAAACAATTACTAGCTCGCCTTACAAGAAACACACTCTGCTTTTGAGAAAAGAGCTTTCTTCTACTCTACTGTGTTTTGTATACGGCCAGAACAGTGAGCTTGCTCAGAACAAAAGAACTGTGCTTCCGACACACGGGCCATATCTAGTTCAACTCTGCTTAGGAAACTGACAAGAACAGTAGCTTCCCTTCAGTCCAATACACTGTACTTGCTGGGAACAGACGCGACTGCTATTTGCACTGTGTATGGCAATGGGAGCGCAATAGTGACTCTTCTTACCAGAAAACAACTCTTGCTTGCAGGACAAGAAACTGCATGTGATTCAACTCCATTTAGGACTGGGAAACAAATGCTAGCTCGCCTTACAAGAAACGCACTCTGCTTTTGAGAAAAGAGCACTCTTCTAATCTACTGTGTTTCCTATAGGGCCAGAACAGTGAGCTTGCTCAGAACAAAAGAGCTGTGCTTCCTACACACACGGGCCATATCTAGTTCAACTCTGCTTAGGAAACTGACAAGAACAGTAGCTTCTCTTCAGTCCAATACACTGTACTTGCTGGGAACAGACGCGAGTGCTATTTGCAATGTGTATGGCAAATGGAGCTCAATAGTGACTCTTCTTACCAGAAAACAATTCTTGCTTGTAGGACCAGAAACTGCATGTGATTCAACTCCATTTCTGACTGGGAAACAAATACTAGCTCGCCTTACAAGAAACACACTCTGCTTTTGAGAAAAGAGCACTCTTCTACTCTCCTGTGTTTCCTATAGGGCCAGAACAGTGAGCTTGCTCAGAACAAAAAAACTGTGCTTCCAACTTACGGGGCATATCTAGTTCAACTCCACTTAGGAAACTGACGAGAACAGTAGTTTCTATTCAGTCCAATACACTGTACTTGCTGGGAACAGACGCGACTGCTATTTGCACTGTGTATGGCAATGGGAGCGCAATAGTGACTCTTCTTACCAGAAAACAACTCTTGCTGGTAGGACAAGAAACTGCATGTGATTCAACTCCATTTAGGACTGGGAAACAAACACTAGCTTGCCTTACAAGAAACACACTCTGTTTTGAGAAAAGAGCACTCCTCTAATCTCCTGTGTTTCCTATAGGGCCAGAAGAGTGAGCTTGCTCAGAACAAAAGCACTGTGCTTCCGACACACGGGCCATATCTAGTTCAACTCTGCTTAGGAAACTGACAAGAACAGTAGCTTCCCTTCAGTCCAATACACTGTACTTGCTGGGAACAGACGCGACTGCTATTTGCACTGTGTATGGCAATGGGAGCGCAATAGTGACTCTTCTTACCAGAAAACAACTCTTGCTTGCAGGACAAGAAACTGCATGTGATTCAACTCCATTTAGGACTGGGAAACAAATGCTAGCTCGCCTTACAAGAAACGCACTCTGCTTTTGAGAAAAGAGCACTCTTCTAATCTACTGTGTTTCCTATAGGGCCAGAACAGTGAGCTTGCTCAGAACAAAAGAGCTGTGCTTCCTACACACACGGGCCATATCTAGTTCAACTCTGCTTAGGAAACTGACAAGAACAGTAGCTTCTCTTCAGTCCAATACACTGTACTTGCTGGGAACAGACGCGAGTGCTATTTGCAATGTGTATGGCAAATGGAGCTCAATAGTGACTCTTCTTACCAGAAAACAATTCTTGCTTGTAGGACCAGAAACTGCATGTGATTCAACTCCATTTCTGACTGGGAAACAAATACTAGCTCGCCTTACAAGAAACACACTCTGCTTTTGAGAAAAGAGCACTCTTCTACTCTCCTGTGTTTCCTATAGGGCCAGAACAGTGAGCTTGCTCAGAACAAAAAAACTGTGCTTCCAACTTACGGGGCATATCTAGTTCAACTCCACTTAGGAAACTGACGAGAACAGTAGTTTCTATTCAGTCCAATACACTGTACTTGCTGGGAACAGACGCGACTGCTATTTGCACTGTGTATGGCAATGGGAGCGCAATAGTGACTCTTCTTACCAGAAAACAACTCTTGCTGGTAGGACAAGAAACTGCATGTGATTCAACTCCATTTAGGACTGGGAAACAAACACTAGCTTGCCTTACAAGAAACACACTCTGTTTTGAGAAAAGAGCACTCCTCTAATCTCCTGTGTTTCCTATAGGGCCAGAACAGTGAGCTTGCTCAGAACAAAAGAACTGTGCTTCCTACACACACGGGCCATATCTACTTCAACTCTGCTTAGGAAACTGACGAGAACAGTAGCTTCTCTTCAGTCTAATACACTGTACTTGCTGGGAACAGACGCGATTGCTATTTGCACTGTGTATGGCAATGGGAGCACAATAGTGACTCTTCTTACCAGAAAACAACTCTTGCTTGCAGGACAAGAAACTGCATGTGATTCAACTCCATTTAGGACTGGGAAACAAATGCTAGCTCGCCTTACAAGAAACACACTCTGCTTTTGAGAAAAGAGCAATCTTCTAATCTACTGTGTTTACTATAGGGCCAGAAAAGTGAGCTTGTTCAGAACAAAAGAACTGTGCTTCCAACGTATGGGCCATATCTAGTTCAACCCCACTTAGAAAACTGACGAGAACAGTAGCTTCTCTTCAGTCCAATACACTGTACTTGCTGGGAACAGACGCGACTGCTATTTGCACTGTGTATGGCAATGGGAGCGCAATAGTGACTCTTCTTACCATAAAACTACTCTTGCTCGTAGGACAAGAAACTGCATGTGTTTCAACTCAGTTTAGGACTGGGAAACAAACACTAGCTCGCCTTACAAGAAACACACTCTGCTTTTGAGAAAAGAGCACTCTTCTACTCTCCTGTGTTTCCTATATGGCCAGAACGGTGAGCTTGCTTAGAACAAAAGAACTGTGCTTCCTACAGACACGGGCCATATCTAGTTCAACTCTGCTTAGGAAACTGACAAGAACAGTAGCTTCTCTTCAGTCCAATACACTGTACGTGCTGGGAACAGACGCCAGTGCTATTTGCACTGTATATGGCAAAGGGAGCATAATACTCTTCTTAGCAGAAAACAACTCTTGCTCATAGGACCAGAAACTGCATGTGTTTCAACTCCGTTTAGGACTGGGAAACAAATGCTAGCTCGCCTTACAAGAAACACACTCTGCTTTTCAGAAAAGAGCACTCTTCTAATCTACTGTGTTTCCTATAGGGCCAGAACAGTGAGCTTGCTCAGAACAAAAGAACTGTGCTTCCTACACACACGGGCCATATCTACTTCAACTCTGCTTAGGAAACTGACAAGAACAGTAGCTTCCCTTCAGTCCAATACACTGTACTTGCTGGGAACACACGCCAGTGCTATTTGCACTGTGTATGGCAATTGGGAGCGCAATAGTGACTCTTCTTACCAGAAAACAACTCTTGCTTGCAGGACAAAAACTGCATGTGATTCAACTCCATTTAGGACTGGGAAACAAATGCTAGCTCGCTTTACAAGAAACACACTCTGCTTTTGAGAAAAGAGCACTCTTCTAATCTACTGTGTTTCCTAAAGGGCCAGAACAGTGAGCTTGCTCAGAAAAAAAGAGCTGTGCTTCCTACACACACGGGCCATATCTAGTTCAACTCTGCTTAGGAAACTGACAAGAACAGTAGCTTCTCTTCAGTCCAATACACTGTACTTGCTGGGAACAGACGCAAGTGCTATTTGCACTGTGTATGGCAAATGGAGCGCAATAGTGACTCTTCTTACCAGAAAACAATTCTTGCTCGTAGGACCAGAAACTGCATGTGATTCAACTCCACTTCTGACTGGGAAACAAATACTAGCTCGCCTTACAAGAAAAACACTCTGCTTTTGAGGAAAGAGCACTCTTCTACTCTCCTGTGTTTCCTATAGGGCCAGAACAGTGAGCATGCTCAGAACAAAAGAACTGTGCTTCCTACACACACGGGCCATATCTACTTCAACTCTGCTTAGGAAACTGACGAGAACAGTAGCTTCTCTTCATTCCAACACACTGTATTTGCTGGGAACACATGCGAGTGGTATTTGCACTGTGTATGGCAATGGGAGAGCAATAGTGACTCTTCTTACCAGAAAACAACTCTTGCTTGTAGGACAAGAAATTGCAAGTGATTCAACTCCATTTCTGACTGGGAAACAAATGCTACCTCGCCTTACAAGAAACACACTCTGCTTTTGAGAAAAGAGCATTCTTCTACTCTACTGTGTTTCCTATAGGGCCAGAATATTGAGCTTGCTCAGAACAAAAGAACTGTGCTTCCAACTTACGGGCCATATGTAGTTCAACTCAACTTAGGAAACTGAGGAGAACAGTAGCTTCTCTTCAGTCCAATACACTGTACTTGCTGGGAACAGACAGGAGAGCTAATTGCACCTGTATGGCAATGGGAGCACAATAGTGACTCTTGTTACCAGAAAATAACTCCTGCTCGTAGGACCAGAAACTGCATGTGATTCAACTCCATTTCTGACTGGGAAACAAATACTAGCTCACCTTACAAGAAACACACTCTGCTTTTGAGAAAAGAGCACTCTTCTAATCTACTGTGTTTCCTATAGGGCCAGAACAGTGAGCTTGCTCAGAACAAAAGCACTGTGCTTCAGACACACGGGCCATATCTAGTTCAACTCTGTTTAGGAAACTGACAAGAACAGCAGCTTCTCTTCAGTCCAATACACTGCACTTGCTGGGATCAGACGCGAGTTCTCTTTGCACTGTGTATGGCAAATGGAGCACAAAAGTGACTCTTTTACCACGAAACAACTCTTGCTCATAGGACCAGAAACTGTATGTGAGTCAAATCCTTTTCTGATTGGGAAACAAACACTAGCTCGCCTTACAAGAAACACACTCTGCTTTTGAGAAAAGAGCTTTCTTCTACTCTACTGTGTTTCCTATAGGGCCAGAAGAGTAAGCTTGCTCAAAACAAAAGAACTGTGCTTCCGACACACGGACCATATCTAGTTCAACTCTGCTTAGGAAACTGACAAGAACAGTAGCTTCTCTTCAGTCCTATACACTGTACTTGCTGGGAACAGAAGCGAGTGCTATTTGCACAGTGTATGGCAATGGGAGCGCATAGTGACTCTTCTTAGCCGAAAACAACTCTTGCTCGTAGGACCAGAAACTGCATGTGATTCAACTCCGTTTATGACCGGGAAACAAATGCTAGCTTGCCTTACAAAAAACACACTCTGCTTTTGAGAAAAGAGCACTCTTCTACTATACTGTGTTTCCTATAGGGCCAGAACAGTGAGCTTGCTCAGAACAAAAGAACTGTGCTTGCTACACACACGGGCCATATCTAGTTCAACTCTGCTTAGGAAACTGACAAGAACAGTAGCTTCTCTTCAGTCCAATACACTACGTGCTGTGAACTGACGCCAGTGCTATTTGCACTGTATATGGCAAAGGGAGCATAATACTCTTCTTAGCAGAAAACAACTCTTGCTCATAGGACCAGAAACTGCATGTGATTCACCTCCGTTTAGGACTGGGAAACAAACGCTAGCTCGCATTACAAGAAACACACTCTGCTTTTCAGAAAAGAGCACTCTTCTAATCTACTGTGTTTCCTATAGGGCCAGAACAGTGAGGTTGCTCAGAACAAAAGAACTGTGCTTCCGAATTACGGGCCATATCTACTTCAACTCCACTTAGGAAACTGACAAGAACAGTAGCTTCTCTTCAGTCCAATACACTGTACTTGCTGGGAACAGACGCCTGTGCTATTTGCACTGTGTATGGCAATGGGAGCACAATAGTGACTCTTCTTAACAGAAAACAACTCTTGCTTGCAGGACAAGAAACTGCATGTGATTCAACTCCATTTAGGACTGGGAAACAAATGCTTAGCTAGCCTTACAAGAAACAGACTCTTCTTTTGAGAAAAGAGCACTCTTCTACTCTACTGTGTTTCCTATAGGGCCAGAACAGTGAGCTTGCTCAGAACAAAAGAGCTGTGCTTCCTACACACACGGTCCACATCTAGTTCAACTCTGCTTAGGAAACTAACAAGAACAGTAGCTTCTCTTCAGTCCAATACACTGTACTTGCTGGGAACAGACGCGAGTGCTATTTGCACTCTGTATGGCAAATGGAGCACAATAGTGACTCTTCTTACCAGAAAACAATTCTTGCTTGTAGAACCAGAAACTGCATGTGATTCAACTCCATTTATGACTGGGAAACAAATACTAGCTCGCCTTACAAGAAACACACTCTGCTTTTGAGAAAAGAGCACTCTTCTACTCTCCTGTGTTTCCTATAGGGCCAGAACAGTAAGCTTGCTCAAAACAAAAGAACTGTGCTTCCGACACAGGGGCCATATCTAGTTCAATTCTGCTTAGGAAACTGACAAGAACAGTAGATTCTCTTCAGTCCAATACACTGTACTTGCTGGGAACAGACGCCTGTGCTATTTGCACTGTGTAAGGCAAATGGAGCACAATAGTGACTCTTCTTACCAGAAAACAACTCCTGCTCGTAGGACCAGAAACTGCATGTGATTCATCTCCATTTCTGACTGGGAAACAAACACCAGCTCGCCTTACAAGAAACACACTCTGCTTTTGACAAAAGAGCACTCTTCTACTCTCCTGTGTTTCCTATAGGGCCAGAACAGTGAGCTTGCTCAGAACAAAAGAACTGTGCTTGCTACACACAGGGGCCATATCTAGTTCAACTCTGCTTAGGAAACTGACAAGAACAGTAGCTTCTCTTCAGTCCAATACACTGTACTTGCTGGGAACAGACGCGAGTGCTATTTGCACTGTGTATGGCAATGGGAGCGCAATAGTGACTCTTCTTACCAGAAAACAACTCGTGCTCGTAGGACAAGAAACTGCATATGATTCAACTCCATTTCTGACTGGGAAACAAATACTAGCTCGCCTTACAAGAAACACACTCTGCTTTTGAGAAAAGAGCACTCTTCTAATCTACTGTGTTTCCTATAGGGCCAGAACAGTGAGCTTGCTCAGAACAAAAGAACTGTGCTTCCTACACACACGGGCAATATCTTGTTCAACTCTGCTTAGGAAACTGACAAGAACAGTAGCTTCTCTTCAGTCCAATACACTGTACTTTCTGGGAAGAGAAGCAAGTGCTATTTGCACTGTGTATGTCAATGGGAGCGCAATAGTGACTCTTCTTAGCAGATAACAACTCTTGCTCATAGGACCAGAAACTGCATGTGATTCAACTCCGTTTAAGACTGGGAAAAAAATGCTAGCTCGCCTTACAAGAAACACACTCTGCTTTTGAGAAAAGAGCACTCTTCTAATCTACTGTGTTTCCTATAGGGCCAGAACAGTGAGCTTGGTCAGAACAAAAGAGCTGTGCTTCCTACATACACGGGCCATATCTACTTCAACTCTGCTTAGGAAACTGACAAGAACAGTAGCTTCTCTTCAGTCCAATACACTGTACTTGCTGGGAACAGACGCAAGTGCTATTTGCACTGTGTATGGCAAATAAAGCGCAATAGTGACTCTTCTTACCAGAAAACAACTCGTGCTCGTAGGACCAGAAACTGCATGGGATTCAACTCAATTTTTGACTGGGAAACAAATACTAGCTCGCCTTACAAGAAACACACTCTGCCTTTGAGGAAAGAGCACTCTTCTACTCTCCTGTGTTTCCTATAGGGCCAGAACAGTGAGTTTGCTCAGAACAAAAGAACTGTGCTTCCGACTTACGGGCCATATGTAGTTCAATTCCACTTAGGAAACTGACGAGAACATTGGCTTCTCTTCAGTCCAATACACTGTACTTGCTGGGAACAGACAGGAGAGCTATTTGCACTGTGTATGGCAATGGGAGCACAATAGTGACTCTTCTTACCAGAAAACAACTCTTGCTCGTAGGACAAGAAACTGCATGTGATTCAACTCTATTTAGGACTGGGAAAAAAACACTAGCTCGCCTTACAAGACACACACTCTGCTTTTGAGAAAAGAGCACTCTTCTTCTCTCCTGTGTTTCCTATAGGGCCAGAACAGTGAGCTTGCTCAGAACAAAAGAACTGTGCTTCCTATACACACGGGCCATATCTAGTTCAACTCTGCTTAGGAAACTGACAAGAACAGTAGCTTCTCTTCAGTCCAATACACTGTACTTTCTGGGAAGAGAAGCAAGTGCTATTTGCACTGTGTATGTCAATGGGAGCGCAATAGTGACTCTTCTTAGCAGATAACAACTCTTGCTCATAGGACCAGAAACTGCATGTGATTCAACTCCGTTTATGACTGGGAAAAAAATGCTAGCTCGTCTTACAAGAAACACACTCTGCTTTTGAGAAAAGAGCACTCTTCTAATCTACTGTGTTTCCTATAGGGCCAGAACAGTGAGCTTGGTCAGAACAAAAGAGCTGTGCTTCCTACACACACGGGCCATATCTAGTTCAACTCTGCTTAGGAAACTGACAAGAACAGTAGCTTCTCTTCAGTCCAATACACTGTACTTGCTGGGAACAGACGCGAGTGCTATTTGCACTGTGTATGGCAAATAAAGCGCAATAGTGACTCTTCTTACCAGAAAACAATTCTTGCTCATAGCACCAGAAACTGCATGGGATTCAACTCAATTTTTGACTGGGAAACAAATACTAGCTCGCTTTACAAGAAACACACTCTGCTTTTGAGGAAAGAGCACTCTTCTACTCTCCTGTGTTTCCTATAGGGCCCGAACAGTGAGCTTGCTCAGAACAAAAGAACTGTGCTTCCTACACACACGGGCCATATCTACTTCAACTCTGCTTAGGAAACTGACGAGAACAGTAGCTTCTCTTCAGTCCAATACACTGTACTTGCTGGGAACAGACGCCAGTGCTATTTGCACTGTGTATGGCAAATGGAGCGCAATAGTGACTCTTCTTACCAGAAAACAACTCCTGCTCATAGGACCAGAAATTGCATGTGATTCAACTCCATTTCTGACTGGGAAACAAACACCAGCTGGCCTTACAAGAAACACACTCTGCTTTTGAGAAGAGCACTCCTCTACTGTCCTGTGTTTCCTATATGGCCAGAACCGTGAGCTTGCTCAGAACAAAAGCACTGTGCTTCAGACACGGGCAATATCTAGTTCAACTCTGCTTAGGAAACTGACAAGAACAGTAGCTTCTCTTCAGTCCAATACATTGTACTTGCTGGGATCAGACGCGAGTGCTCTTTGTACTGTGTATGGCAAATGGAGCACAAAAGTGACACTTTTTACAACAAAACAACTCTTGCTCATAGGACCAGAAACTGTATGTGATTCATATCCTTTTCTGATTGGGAAACAAACACTAGCTCGCCTTTCAAGAATCACAGTGTGCTTTTGAGAAAAGAGCATTCTTCTACTCTACTGGGTTTCCTGTATGGCCAGAACAGTAAGTTTGCTCAGAACAAAAGAACGGTGCTTCCGACACACGGGCCATATCTAGTTCAATTCTGCTTAGGAAACTGACAAGAACAGTAGCTTCCCTTCAGTCCAATACACTGTACTTGCTGGGAACAGACGCGAGTGCTCTTTGCACTGTGTATGGCAATGGGAGCGCATTAGTGACTCTTCTTACCAGAAAACAACTCTTGCTTGCAGGACAAGAAACTGCATGTGATTCAACTCCATTTAGGACTGGGAAACAAATGCTAGCTCGCCTTACAAGAAACACACTCTACTTTTGAGAAAAGAGCACTGTTCTAATCTACTGTGTTTCCTATAGGGCCAGAACAGTGAGCTTGCTCAGAACAAAAGAGCTGTGCTTCCTACACACACGGGCCATATCTAGTTCAACTCTGCTTAGGAAACTGACAAGAACAGTAGCTTCTCTTCAGTCCAATACACTGTACTTGCTGGGAACAGACGTGAGTGCTATTTGCACTGTGTATGGCAAATGGAGCACAATAGTGACTCTTCTTACCAGAAAACAATTCTTGCTCATAGGACCAGAAACTGCATGTGATTCAACTCCATTTCTGACTGGGAAACAAATACTAGGTCGCCTTACAAGAAACACACTCTGCTTTTCAGAAAAGAGCACTCTTCTACTCTCCTGTGTTTCCTATAGGGCCAGAAGAGTGAGCTTGCTCAGAACAAAAGAACTGTGCTTACGAATTACGGGCCATATCTAGTTCAACTCCAGTTAGGAAACTGACAAAAACAGTAGCTTCTCTTCAGTCCAATACACTGTACTTGCTGGGAACAGACGCCTGTGCTATTTGCACTGTGTATGGCAATGGCAGCACAATAGTGACTCTTCTTACCGGAAAACAACTCTTGCTTATAGAACAAGAAACTGCATGTGATTCATCTCCATTAAGGACTGGGAAACAAACACTAGCTCACCTTACAAGAAACACACTCTGCTTTTGAGAAAAGAGCACTCTTCTACTCTCCTGTGTTTCCTATAGGGCCAGAACAGTGAGCTTGCTCAGAACAAAAGAACTCTGCTTCCTACACACACCGGCCATATCTACTTCAACTCTGCTTAGGAAACTGACGAGAACAGTAGCTTCCCTTCAGTCCAATACACTGTACTTGCTGGGAACACACGCCAGTGCTATTTGCACTGTGTATGGCAAATGGAGCGCAATAGTGACTCTTCTTACCAGAAAACAACTCTTGCTCGTAGGACAAGAAACTGCATGTGATTCAACTCCATTTCTGCCTGGGAAACAAATACTAGCTCGCCTTACAAGAAACACACTCTGCTTTTGAGAAAAGAGCACTCTTCTACTCTCCTGTGTTTCCTATAGGGCCAGAACAGTGAGGTTGCTCAGAACAAAAGCACTGTGCTTCAGACACACGGGCCATATCTAGTTCAACTCTGTTTAGGAAACTGACAAGAACAGTAGCTTCTCTTCAGTCCAATACACTGTACTTGCTGGGATCAGATGCAAGTGCTCTTTGCACTGTGTATGTCAAATGGAGCACAAAAGTGACTCTTTTTACCACAAAACAACTCTTGCTCATAGGACCAAAAACTGTATGTGATTCAACTCCATTTAGGACTGGGAAACAAACACTAGCTCGCCTTACATGAAACACACTCTACTTTTCAGAAAAGAGCATTCTTCTACTCTACTGTGTTTCCTATAGGGCCAGAACAGTAAGCTTGCTCAAAACAAAAGAACTGTGCTTCCAACACACGGGCCATATCTAGTTCAACTCTGCTTAGGAAACTGACAAGAACAGTAGCTTCTCTTCAGTCCAATACATTGTACTTGCTGGGAACAGACTCGAGTGCTATTTGCACTGTGTATGGCAAAAGGAGCGCAATAGTGACTCTTCTTACCAGAAAACAACTCTTGCTCGTAGGACAAGAAACTTCATGTGATTCAACTCCATTTACTACTGGGAAACAAACCCTAGCTCGCCTTACAAGAAACAAACTCTGCTTTTGAGAAAAGAGCACTCATCTACTCTCCTGTGTTTCATATAGGGCCAGAACAGTGAGCTTGCTCAGAAATAAAGAACTGTGCTTCCTACACACACGGGCCATATCTAGTTCAACTCTGCTTAGGAAACTGACAAGAACAGTAGCTTCTCTTCAGTCCAATACACTGTACTTGCTGGGAACAGAAGCGAGTGCTCTTTGCACTGTGTATGGCGAATGGAGCACAAAAGTGACTCTTCTTACCAGAAAAAAATTCTTGATCGTAAGACCAGAAACTGCATGTGATTCAACTCCATTTCTGACTGGGAAACAAATACTAGCTCGCCTTTCAAAAAACACACTCTGCTTTTGAGAAGAGCACTCTTCTACTCTCCTGTGTTTCCTACAGGGCCAGAAGAGTGAGCTTGCTCAGAACAAAAGAACTGTGCTTCTTACACACACGGGACATATCTACTTCAACTCTGCTTAGGAAACTGACAAGAACAGTAGCTTCTCTTCAGTCCAATACACTGTACTTGCTGGGAACAGACGCAAGTGCTATTTGCACTGTGTATGGCAAATGGAGCACAATAGTGACTCTTCTTACCAGAAAACAATTCTTGCTCGTAGGACCAGAAACTTTATGTGATTCAACTCCACTTCTGACTGGGAAACAAACACCAGCTGGCCTTACAAGAAACACACTCTGCTTTTGAGGAAAGAGCACTCTTCTACTCTCCTGTGTTTCCTATAGGACCAGAACAGTGAGCATGCTCAGAACAAAAGAACTGTGCTTCCTACACACACGGGCCATATCTACTTCAACTCTGCTTAGGAAACTGACGAAAACAGTAGCTTCTCTTCAGTCCAATACACTGTACTTGCTGGGAACAGACGCGAGTGCTATTTGCACTGTGTAAGGCAAATGGAGCATAATAGTGACTCTTCTTACCAGAAAACAACTCCTGCTCGTAGGACCAGAAACTGCATGTGATTCAACTCCATTTCGGACTGGGAAACAAACACCAGCTCGCCTTACAAGAAACACACTCTGCTTTTGACAAAAGAGCACTCTTCTACTCTCCTGTGTTTCCTATAGGGCAAGAACAGTGAGCTTGCTCAGAACAAAAGAACTGTTCTTGCTACACACAGGGGCCATATCTAGTTCAACTCTGCTTAGGAAACTGACAAGAACAGTAGCTTCTCTTCAGTCCAATACACTGTATGTGCTGGGAACAGACGCCAGTGCTATTTGCACTGTATATGGGAAAGGGAGCATAATACTCTTCTTAGCAGAAAACAACTCTTGCTCATAGGATCAGAAACTGCATGTGTTTCAACTCCGTTTAGCACTGGGAAACAAACGCTAGCTCGCCTTACAAGAAACACACTCTGCTTTTCAGAAAAGAGCACTCTTCTAATCTACTGTGTTTCCTATAGGGCCAGAACAGTGAGCTTGCTCAGAACATAAGAACTGTGCTTCCGAATTACGGGCCATATCTAGTTCAACTCCACTTAGGAAACTGACGAGAACAGTAGCTTCTCTTCAGTCCAATACACTGTACTTGCTGGGAACAGAAGCCTGTGCTATTTGCACTGTGTATGTAAATGGGAGCACAATAGTGACACTTCTTACCGGAAAACTACTCTTGCTTATAGGACAAGAAACTGCATGTGATTCAACTCCATTTAGGACTGGGAAACAAATGCTAGCACGCCTTATAAGAAACACACTCTGCTTTTATGAAAAGAGCACTCTTCTAATCTACTGTGTTTCCTATAGGGCCAGAACAGTGAGCTTGCTCAGAACAAAAGAGCTGTGCTTCCTACACACACGGGCCATATCTAGTTCAACTCTGCTTAGGAAACTGACAAGAACAGTAGCTTCTCTTCAGTCCAATACACTGTACTAGCTGGGAACAGACGCGAGTGCTATTTGCACTGTGTATGGCAAATGGAGCACAATAGTGACTCTTCTTACCAGAAAACAATTCTTGCTCGTAGGACCAGAAACTGCATGTGATTCAACTCCATTTCTGACTGGTAAACAAACACTAGCTCGCCTTACAAGAAACACACTCTGCTTTTGAGAAAAGAGCACTCTTCTACTCTCTTGTGTTTCCTATAGGGCCAGAACAGTAGGCTTGCTCAAAACAAAAGAACTGTGCTTCTGATACACGGGCCATATCTAGTTCAACTCTGCTTAGGAAACTGACAAGAACAGTAGCTTCTCTTCAGTCCAATACACTGTACTTGCTGGGAACAGACGCGAGTGCTTTTTGCACTGTGTTAGGCAAATGGAGCGCAATAGTGACTCTTAATACCAGAAAACAACTCTTGCTCATAGGTCCAGAAACTGTATGTGATTCAAATCCTTTTCTGATTGGGAAACAAACACTAGCTCGCCTTACAAGAAACACACTGTGCTTTTGAGAAAAGAGCATTCTTCTACTCTACTGTGTTTCCTATATGGCCAGAAGAGTAAGCTTGCTGAGAAGAAAAGAACGGTGCTTCCGACACACGGGCCATATCTAGTTCAACTCTGCTTAGGAAACTGACAAGAACAGTAGCTTCCCTTCTGTCCAATACACTGTATTTGCTGGGAACAGACGCGAGTGCTATTTGCACTGTGTATGGCAAATGGAGCCCAATAGTGACTCTTCTTACCAGAAAACAACTCCTGCTCGTAGGACAAGAAACTGCATGTGATTCAACTCCATTTCGGACTGGGAAACAAACACTAGCTCGCCTTACAAGAAACACACTCTGGTTTTGAGAAAAGAGCACTCTTCTACTCTCCTGTGTTTCCTACAGTGCCAGAACAGGGTGCTTGCTCAGAACAAAAGAACTGTGCTTGCTACACTCGGGCCATATCTAGTTCAACTCTGCTTAGGAAACTGACAAGAACAGTAGCTTGTCTTCAGTCCAATACACTGTACGTGCTGGGAACAGACGCCAGTGCTCTTTGTACTGTATATGGCAAAGGGAGCATAATACTCTTCTTAGCAGAAAACAACTCTTGCTCATAGGATCAGAAACTGCATGTGTTTCAACTCCGTTTAGGACTGGGAAACAAACGCTAGCTCGCCTTACAAGAAACACACTCTGCTTTTCAGAAAAGAGCACTCTTCTAATCTACTGTGTTTCCTATAGGGCCAGAACAGTGAGCTTGCTCAGAACAAAAGAACTGTGCTTCCGAATTACGGGCCATGTCTAGTTCAACTCCACTTAGGAAACTGACGAGAACAGTAGCTTCTCTTCAGTCCAATACACTGTACTTGCTGGGAACAGACGCCTGTGCTATTTGCACTGTGTATGGCAATGGGAGCACAATAGTGACTCTTCTTACCGGAAAACAACTCTTGCTTATAGGACAAGAAACTGCATGTGATTTATCTCCATTTAGGACTGGGAAACAAACACTACCTCGCCTTACAAGAAACACACTCTGCTTTTGAGAAGAGCACTCTTCTACTCTCCTGTGTTTCCTATAGGGCCAGAACAGTGAGCTTGCTCAGAACAAAAGAAATGTGCTTCCTACACACACGGGCCATATCTACTTCAACTCTGCTTAGGAAACTGACGAGAACAGTAGCTTCCCTTCAGTCCAATACATTGTACATGCTGGGAACACACGCCAGTGCTATTTGCACTGTGTAAGGCAAATGGAGCACAATAGTGACTCTTCTTACAAGAAAACAACTCTTGCTTGTAGGACAAGAAACTGCATGTGATTCAACTCCATTTCTGACTGGGAAACAAATACTAGCTCGCCTTACAAGAAACACACTCTGCTTTTGAGAAAAGAGCACTCTTCTACTCTACTGTGTTTCCTATCGGGCCAGAACAGTGAGCTTGCTCAGAACAAAAGCACTATGCTTCAGACACACGGGCCATATCTAGTTCAACTCTGCTTAGGAAACTGACAAGAACAGTAGCTTCTCTTCAGTCCAATACACTGTACCTGCTGGGAACAGACGCGAGTGCTATTTGAACTGTGTATGGCAAATGGAGCGCAATAGTGATTCTTCTTACCAGAAAACAACTCCTGCTCGTAGGACCAGAAACTGCATGTGATTCAACTCCATTTCTGACTGGGAAACAAACACCAGCTGGCCTTACAAGAAACACACTCTGCTTTTGAGAAGAGCACTCTTCTACTCTCCTGTGTTTCCTATAGGGCCAGTACAGTGAGCTTGCTCAGAACAAAGAACTGTGCTTCCTACACACACGGGCCATATCTACTTCAACTCTGCTTAGGAAACTGAAAAGAACAGTAGCTTCTGTTCAGTCCAATACACTGTACTTGCAGGGAACAGACGCGAGTGCTATTTGCACTGTGTATGGCAATGGGAGCGCAATAGTGACTCTTCTTAGCAGAAAACAACTCTTGCTCGTAGGACAAGAAACTGCATGTGATTCAACTCCATTTCTGACTGGGAAACAAATACTAGCTCGCCTTACAATAAACACATTCTGCTTTTGAGAAAAGAGCACTCTTCCAATCTACTGTGTTTCCTATAGGGCCAGAAGAGTGAGCTTGCTCAGAACAAAAGCACTGTGCTTCAGACACACGGGCCATATATAGTTCAACTCTGCTTAGGAAACTGACAAGAACAGTAGCTTCTCTTCAGTCCAATACACTGTACTTGCTGGGATCAGATGCGAGTGCTCTTTGCACTGTGTATGGCAAATGGAGCACAAAAGTGACTCTTTTTACCACAAAACAACTCTTGCTCATAGGACCAGAAACTGTATGTGATTCAAATCCTTTTCTGATTGGGAAACAAACACTAGCTCGCCTTACAAGAAACACACTGTGCTTTTGAGAAAAGAGCATTCTTCTACTCTACTGTGTTTCCTATATGGCCAGAACAGTAAGCTTGCTCAAAACGTAAGAACGGTGATTCCTAGGCACGGGCCATATGTAGTTCAACTCCACTTAGGAAACTGAGGAGAACAGTAGCTTCTCTTCAGTCCAATACACTGTACTTGCTGGGAACAGACACGAGTGCTATTTGCACTCTGTATGGCAATGGGAGCACAATAGTGACTCTTCTTACCAGAAAACAACTCTTGCTCGTAGGACAAGAAACTGCATGTGATTCAACTCCGTTTACGAATGGGAAACAAATGCTAGCTCGCCTTACAAGAAACACACTCTGCTTTTGAGAAAAGAGCACTCTTCTACTCTCCTGTGTTTCCTATAGGGCCAGAACAGGGAGCTTGCTCAGAACAAAAGAACTGTGCTTCCTACACACACGGGCCATATCTAGTTCAACTCTGCTTAGGAAACGGACAAGAACAGTAGCTTCTATTCAGTCCTATACACTGTACTTGCTGGGATCAGACGTGAGTGCTATTTGCACTGTGTATGGCAATGGGAGCACAATAGTGACTCTTCTTACCAGAAAAAAACTCTTGCTTGTAGGACGAGAAACTGCATGTGATTCAACTCCGTTTATGACTGGGAAACAAATGCTAGCTCGCCTTACAAGAAACACACTCTGCTTTTGAGAAAAGAGCACTCTTCTACTCTCCTGTGTTATCTATAGGGCCAGAAGAGTGAGCTTGCTCAGAATAAAAGAACTGTGCTTCCGACACACGGGCCATATGTAGTTCAACTCTGCTTAGGAAACTGACAAGAACAGTAGCTTCTCTTCAGTCCAATACACTGTACTGCTGGGAACAGACGCGAGTGCTCTTTCCACTGTTTTGGCAAATGGAGCACAAAAGTGACTCTTTTTACCACAAAACAACTCTTCCTCATAGGACCAGAAACTGCATGTGATTCAAATCCTTTTCTGATTCGGAAACAAACACTAGCTCGCCTTACAAGAAACACACTCTGCTGTTGAGAAAAGAGCACTCTTCTAATCTACTGTGATTCCTATAGGGCCAGAACAGTGAGCTTGCTCAGAACAGAAGAACTATGCTTCAGACGCATGGCCATATCTAGTTCAATTCCACTTAGGAAACTGAGGACAACAGTAGCTTCTCTTCAGTCCAATACACTGTAATGGCTGAACACAGACACGAGTCCTATTTGCACTGTGTATGGCAAATGGAGCGCAATAGTGACTCTTCTTACCAGAAAGCAACTCTTGCTCATAGGACCAAAAACTGCATGTGATTCAACTCCATTTCTGACTGGGAATCAAATATTAGCTCGCCTTACAAGAAACACACTCTGCTTTTGAGAAGAGCACTCTTCTACTCACCTGTGTTTCCTATAGGGCCAGAACAGTGAGCTTGCTCAGAACAAAAGAACTGTGCTTCCTACACACATGGGTCCTATCTAGTTCAACTCTGCTTAGGAAACTGACAAGAACAGTAGCTTCTCTTCAGTCCAATACACTGTACTTGCTGGGAACAGACGCGAGTGCTCTTTGCACTGTGTATGGCGAATGGAGCACAAAAGTGACTCTTTTTACCACAAAACAACTCTTGCTCATAGGACCAGAAACTGCATGTGATTCAACTCCATTTCTGACTGGGAAACAAATACTAGCTCGCCTTACAAGAAACACACTCTGCTTTTGAGAAAAGAGCACTCTTCTAATCTACTGTTTTTCTTATAGGGCCAGAACAGTGAGCTTGCTCAGAACAAAAGAACTGTGCTTCCGACGTACAGGCCATATCTAGTTCAACTCCACTTAGGAAACTGAGGAGAACAGTAGCTTCTCTTCAGTCCAATACACTGTACTTGCTGAAAACAGAAGCGAGTCCTATTTGCACTGTGTATGGCAAATGGAGTGCAATAGTGACTCTTCTTAACAGAAAGCATCTCTTGCTCGTAGGATTAGAAACTTCATGTGATTCAACTCCATTTCTGACTTGTAAACAAATACTAGCTCGCCTTACAAGAAACACACTCTGCTTTTCAGTAAAGAGCAATGTTCTAATCTACTGTGTATCATATAGGGCCAGAACAGTGAGCTTGCTCAGAACAAAAGAACTGTGCTTCCGACTTATGGGCCATATCTAGTTCAACTCCACTTAGGAAACTGAGGAGAACAGTAGCTTCTCTTCAGTCCAATACACTGTACTTGCTGGGAACAGAAGCAAGTGCTATTTGCATGTGTATGGCAATGGGAGCGCAATAGTGACTCTTCTTACCAGAAAACAACTCTTGCTCGTAGGACAAGAAACAGCATGTGATTCACCTCCATTTAGGACTGGGAAACAAACACTAGCTCGCCTTACAAGAAACACACTCTGCTTTTGAGAAGAGCACTCTTCTACTCTCCTGTGTTTCCTATAGGGCCAAAACAGTGAGCTTGCTCAGAACAAAAGCACTGTGCTTCCTACACACAGGGGCCATATCTAGTTGAACTCTGCTTAGGAAACTGACAAGAACAGTAGCTTCTCTTCAGTCCAATACACTGTACTTCCTGGAAATAGACCCGAGTGCTCTTTGCACTGTGTATGGCGAATGGAGCACAAAAGTGACTCTTTTTTTTACCACAAAACAACTCTTGCTCATAGGACCAGAAACTGCATGTGATTCAAATCCTTTTCTGATTGGGAAACAAACACTAGCTCGCCTTACAGGAAACACACTCTGCTTTTGAGAAAAGAGCACTCTTCTAATCTACTGTGTTTCCTATAGGGCCAGAACAGTGAGCTTGCTCAGAACAAAAGAACTGTGCATGAGACGTACGGGCCATATCTAGTTCAATTCCACTTAGGAAACTGAGGAGAACAGTAGCTTCTCTTCAGTCCAATACACTGTACTTGCTGAAAACAGACGCGAGTCCTATTTGCACTGTGTATGGCAAATTGAGTGCAATAGTGATTCTTCTTACCAGAAAACAACTCTTGCTCGTAGGACAAGAAACTGCATGTGATTGAACTCCATTTCTGACTGGGATAAAAAAAACTAGCTTGCCTTGCAAGAGACACACTCTGCTTTTGAGAAAAGAGCACTCTTCTAATCTACTGTGTTTCCTATAAGGCCAGAACAGTGAGCTTGCTCAGAACAAAAGAACTGTGCTTCTGACATACAGGCCATATCTAATTCAACTCCATTTAGGAAACTGACGAGAACAGTAGCTTCTCTTCAGTCCAATACACTGTACTTGCTGGGAACAGACGCCAGTGCTATTTGCACTGTGTATGGATATGGGAGCGCAAATGTGACTCTTCTTACAAGAAAACAACTCTAGCTCGTAGGACCAGAAACTACATGTGACTCAACTCCATTTCTGACTGGGAAACAAATACTAGCTCGCCTTACAAGAAACACACTCTGCTTTTGAGAAAAGAGCACTCTTCTAATCTACTGTGTTTCCTATAGGGCCAGAACAGTGAGCTTGCTCAGAACAAAAGAACTGTGCTTCCGACACACAGGCCATATCTAGTTCAACTCTGCTTAGGAAACTGACAAGAACAGTATCTTCTCTTCAGTCCAATACACTGTACTTGCTGGGAACAGACGCTAGTGCTCTTTGCACTGTGTATGGCGAATGGAGCAAAAAAGTGACTCTTTTTACCACAAAACAACTCTTGATCATAGGACCAGAAACTGCATGTGATTCAAATCCTTTTCTGATTGGGAAACAAACACTAGCTCGCCTTACAAGAAACACACTCTGCTTTTGAGAAAAGAGACTCTTCTAATCTACTGTGTTTTCTATAGGGCCAGAACAGTGAGCTTGCTCAGAACAAAAGAACTGTGCTTCTGACATACAGGCCATATCTAATTCAACTCCATTTAGGAAACTGACGAGAACAGTAGCTTCTCTTCAGTCCAATACACTGTACTTGCTGGGAACAGACGCCAGTGCTATTTGCACTGTATATGGATATGGGAGCGCAATAGTGACTCTTCTTACAAGAAAACAACTCTAGCTCGTAGGACCAGAAAGTACATGTGACTCAACTCCATTTCTGACTGGGAAACAAATACTAGCTCGCCTTACAAGAAACACACTCTGCTTTTGAGAAAAGAGCACTCTTCTAATCTACTGTGTTTCCTATAGGGCCAGAACAGTGAGCTTGCTCAGAACAAAAGAACTGTGCTTCCGACACACAGGCCATATCTAGTTCAACTCTGCTTAGGAAACTGACAAGAACAGTATCTTCTCTTCAGTCCAATACACTGTACTTGCTGGGAACAGACGCGAGTGCTCTTTGCACTGTGTATGGCGAATGGAGCAAAAAAGTGACTCTTTTTACCACAAAACAACTCTTGATCATAGGACCAGAAACTGCATGTGATTCAAATCCTTTTCTGATTGGGAAACAAACACTAGCTCGCCTTACAAGAAACACACTCTGCTTTTGAGAAAAGAGACTCTTCTAATCTACTGTGTTTTCTATAGGGCCAGAACAGTGAGCTTGCTCAGAACAAAAGAACTGTGCTTCCGACGTATGGGCCATATCTAGTTCAACTCCACTGAGGAAACTGAGGAGAACAGTAGCTTCTCTTCAGTCCCATACACAGTACTTGCTGGGAATAGACGAGAGTACTATTTGCACTGTGTATGGCAATGGGAGCGCAATAGTGACTCTTCTTACCAGAAAACAACTCTTCCTCGTAGAACAAGAAACTTCATGTGATTCAACTCCATTTAGAACTGGGAAACAAACGCTAGCTAGCCTTACAAGAAACACACTCAGCTTTTAAGAAAAGAGCACCCTTCTACTCTCCTGTGTTATCTAAAGGGCTAGAAGAGTGAGCTTGCTCAGAACAAAAGAACTGTGCTTCTGACACACGGGCCATATCTAGTTCTACTCTGCTTAGAAAACTGACAAGAACAGTAGCTTCTCTTCAGTCCAATACACTATACTTGCTGGGAATAGAAGCCAGTGCTATTTGCACTGTGTATGGCAAATGGAGCGCAATAGTGACTCTTCTTACCAGAAAACAACTCTTGCTCGTAGGACCAGAAATTGCATGTGATTCAACTCCATTTCTTACTGGGAAACAAATACTAGCTCGCCTTGCAAGAAACACACTCTCCTTTTCAGAAAAGAGCACTCCTCTAATCTACCATGTTTCCTACAGGGCCAGCAGAGTGAGGTTGCTCAAAACAAAAGAACTGTGCTTCCGACATATACGCCATATCTAGTTCAATTCCACTAAGGAAACTGACGGGAACACTAGCTTCTATTCAGTCCAATACACAGTACTTGCTGGGAATAGACGCGAGTACTATTTGCACTGTGTATGGCCAAGGGAGCACAATAGTGACTCTTCTTACCAGAAAACAACTCTTGCTTGGAGAACAAGAAACTTCATGTGATTCAACTCCATTTACTACTGGGAAACAAACCCTAGCTCGCCTTACAAGAAACAAACTCTGCTTTTGAGAAAAGAGCACTCATCTATTCTCCTGTGTTTCATATAGGGCCAGAACAGTGAGCTTGCTCAGAAAAAAAGAACTGTGCTTCCTACACACACGGGCCATATCTAGTTCAACTCTGCTTAGGAAACTGACAAGAACAGTAGCTTCTCTTCAGTCCAATACACTGTACTTGCTGGGAACAGAAGCGAGTGCTATTTGCACTGTGTATGGCAAATGGAGCACAATAGTGACTCTTCTTACCAGAAAATAACTCCTGCTCGTAGGACCAGAAACTGCATGTGATTCAACTCCATTTCTGACTGGGAAACAAATACTAGCTCGCCTTCAGGAAACACACTCTGCTTTTGAGAAAAGAGCACTTGTCTTTTCTACTGTGCTTCCTGTAGGGCTAGAACAATGAGCTTGCTCAGAACAAAAGAACTGTGCTTCTGACGTACAGGCCATATCTCGTTCAACTCCACTTAGGAAACTGACGAGAACAGTAGCTTCTCTTCAGTCCAATATACTGTACTTGCTGGGAACAGTCACGAGTGCTATTTGCACTGTGTATGGCAATGGGAGCACGATAGTGACTCTTCTTACCAGAAAACAACTCTTGCTCGTGGGACAAGAAACTGCATGAGATTCAACTCCACTTACGACTGGGAAACAAATGCTAGCTTGCCTTACCAGAAAAACACTCTGCTTTTGAGAAGAACACTCTTCTACTCTCCTTTGTTTCCTATAGGGTCAGAAGAGTGAGCTTGCTCAGAACAAAAGAACTGTGCTTCCTACACACGGGCCATATCTAGTTCAACTCTGCTTAGGAAACTGACAAGAACAGTAGCTTCTCTTCAGTCCAATACACTGTACTTGGAGGGATAAGAAACGAGTGCTCTTTGCACTGTGTATGGCAATGGGAGCGCAACAGTGACTCTTCTTACCAGAAAACAACTCTTGCTCGTAGGCCAAAAAACTGCATGTGGTTCAACTCCATTTCTGACTTGGAAACAAATACTAGCTCGCCTTACAAGAAACACACTCTGCTTTTGAGAAAAGAGCACTCTTCTAATCTACTGTGTTTCCTATAGGGCCAGAACAGTGAGCTTGCTCAGAACAAAAGCACTGTGTTTCCGACAAACGGGCCATATCTAGTTCAACTCTGCTTAGGAAACTGACAAGAACAGTAGCTTCTCTTCAGTCCAATACACTGTCCTTGTTTGGATCAGATGCAAGTGCTCTTTGCACTGTGTATGGCGAATGGAGCACAAAAGTGACTCTTTTTACCACAAAACAACTCTTGCTCATAGGACCAGAACCTGCATGTGATTCAACTCCGTTTACGACTGGGAAACAAATGCTAGCTCACCTTACAAGAAACACACTCTGCTTTTGAGGAAAGAGCATTCTTCTACTATACTGTGTTTCCTATAGGGCCAGAACAGTGAGCTTGCTCAGAACAAAAGAACTGTGCTTTCTACACACACGGGCCATATCTAGTTCAACTCTGCTTAGGAACCTGACAAGAACAGTAGCTTCTCTTCAGTCCAAAACACTGTACTTGCTGGGAACAGACGCGAGTGCTATTTGCACTGTATATGGAAAAGGTAGCACAATACTCTTCTTAGCACAAAACAACTCTTGCTCGTAGGAACAGAAACTGCATGTGATTCAACTCCCTTTCTGACTGGGAAACAAATAGTAGCTTGCCTTACAAGAAACACACTCTGCTTTAGAGAAAAGAGCACTCTTCTAATCTACTGTGTTTCCTATAGGGCCAGAACAGTGAGCTTGCTCAGAACAAAAGAATTGTGCTTCCGACTTACGGGCCATATCTAGTTCAACTCCACTTAGGAAACTGACAAGAACAGTAGCTTCTCTTCAGTCCAATACACTGTACTTGCTGGGAACAGACACGAGTGCTATTTGCACTGTGTATGGCAATGGGAGCGCAATAGTGACTCTTCTTACCAGAAAACAACTCTTGCTCGTAGGACAAGAAACTGCATGTGATTCAACTCCATTTAGGACTGGGAAACAAACACTAGCTCGCCTTACAAGAAACACACTCTGCTTTTGAGAAAAGAGCACTCTTCTACTCTCCTGTGTTTCCTATAGGGCCAGAACAGTGAGCTTGCTCAGAACAAAAGAACTGTGCTTCCTACACACACGAGCCATATCTAGTTCAACTCTGCTTAGGAAAATGACAAAAACAGTAGCTTATCTTCAGTCCAATACACTGTACTTCCTGGAAACAGACCCGAGTGCTCTTTGCACTGTGTATGGCTAATGGAGCACAAAAGTGACTCTTTTTACCACAAAACAACTCTTGCTCCTAGGACCAGAAACTGCATGTGATTCAAATCCGTTTCTGATTGGGAAACAAACACTAGCTAGCCCTACAAAAAACACACTCTGCTTTTGAGAAAAGAGCACTCTTCTAATCTACTGTGTTTCCTATAGGGCCAGAAGAGTGAGCTTGCTCAGAACAAAAGAACTGTGCATCAGACGTACGGGCCATATCTAGTTCAATTCCACTTAGGAAACTGAGGAGAACAGTAGCTTCTGTTCAGTCCAATACACTGTACTTGCTGAAAACAGACGCGAGTCCTATTTGCACTGTGTATGGCAAATGGAGTGCAATAGTGACTCTTCTTACCAGAAAGCAACTCTTGCTCGTAGGACCAGAAACTGCATGTGAATCAACTCCATTTAGGACTGGGAAACAAACACTAGCTCGCCTTACAAGAAACACACTCTGCTTTTGAGAAGAGCACTCTTCTACTCTCCTGTGTTTCCTATAGGGCCAGAACAGTGAGCTTGCTCAGAACAAAAGAACTGTGCTTCCTACACACACGGGCCATATCTAGTTCAACTCTGCTTAGGAAACTGACAAGAACAGTAGCTTCTCTTCAGTCCAATACACTGTACTTGCTGGGAACAGACGCGAGTGCTGTTTGCACTGTGTATGGCAATGGGAGCGCAATAGTGACTCTTCTTACCAGAAAACAACTCTTGCTTGTAGAACAAGAAATGTCATGTGATTCAACTCCATTTACAACTGGGAAACAAATGCTAGCTCGCCTTACAAGAAACACACTCTGCTTTTGGGAAAAGAGCACTCTTCTACTCTCCTGTGTTATCTATAGGGCCAGAAGAGTGAGCTTGCTCAGAATAAAAGAACTGTGCTTCCGACACACGGGCCATATGTAGTTCAACTCTGCTTAGGAAACTGACAAGAACAGTAGCTTCTCTTCAGTCCAATACACTGTACTGCTGGGAACAGACGCGAGTGCTCTTTCCACTGTTTTGGCAAATGGAGCACAAAAGTGACTCTTTTTACCACAAAACAACTCTTCCTCATAGGACCAGAAACTGCATGTGATTCAAATCCTTTTCTGATTCGGAAACAAACACTAGCTCGCCTTACAAGAAACACACTCTGCTGTTGAGAAAAGAGCACTCTTCTAATCTACTGTGATTCCTATAGGGCCAGAACAGTGAGCTTGCTCAGAACAGAAGAACTATGCTTCAGACGCATGGCCATATCTAGTTCAATTCCACTTAGGAAACTGAGGACAACAGTAGTTTCTCTTCAGTCCAATACACTGTAATGGCTGAACACAGACACGAGTCCTATTTGCACTGTGTATGGCAAATGGAGCGCAATAGTGACTCTTCTTACCAGAAAGCAACTCTTGCTCATAGGACCAAAAACTGCATGTGATTCAACTCCATTTCTGACTGGGAATCAAATATTAGCTCGCCTTACAAGAAACACACTCTGCTTTTGAGAAGAGCACTCTTCTACTCACCTGTGTTTCCTATAGGGCCAGAACAGTGAGCTTGCTCAGAACAAAAGAACTGTGCTTCCTACACACATGGGCCCTATCTAGTTCAACTCTGCTTAGGAAACTGACAAGAACAGTAGCTTCTCTTCAGTCCAATACACTGTACTTGCTGGGAACAGACGCGAGTGCTCTTTGCACTGTGTATGGCGAATGGAGCACAAAAGTGACTCTTTTTACCACAAAACAACTCTTGCTCATAGGACCAGAAACTGCATGTGATTCAACTCCATTTCTGACTGGGAAACAAATACTAGCTCGCCTTACAAGAAACACACTCTGCTTTTGAGAAAAGAGCACTCTTCTAATCTACTGTTTTTCTTATAGGGCCAGAACAGTGAGCTTGCTCAGAACAAAAGAACTGTGCTTCCGACGTACAGGCCATATCTAGTTCAACTCCACTTAGGAAACTGAGGAGAACAGTAGCTTCTCTTCAGTCCAATACACTGTACTTGCTGAAAACAGAAGCGAGTCCTATTTGCACTGTGTATGGCAAATGGAGTGCAATAGTGACTCTTCTTAACAGAAAGCATCTCTTGCTCGTAGGATTAGAAACTTCATGTGATTCAACTCCATTTCTGACTTGTAAACAAATACTAGCTCGCCTTACAAGAAACACACTCTGCTTTTCAGTAAAGAGCAATGTTCTAATCTACTGTGTATCATATAGGGCCAGAACAGTGAGCTTGCTCAGAACAAAAGAACTGTGCTTCCGACTTATGGGCCATATCTAGTTCAACTCCACTTAGGAAACTGAGGAGAACAGTAGCTTCTCTTCAGTCCAATACACTGTACTTGCTGGGAACAGAAGCAAGTGCTATTTGCATGTGTATGGCAATGGGAGCGCAATAGTGACTCTTCTTACCAGAAAACAACTCTTGCTCGTAGGACAAGAAACAGCATGTGATTCACCTCCATTTAGGACTGGGAAACAAACACTAGCTCGCCTTACAAGAAACACACTCTGCTTTTGAGAAGAGCACTCTTCTACTCTCCTGTGTTTCCTATAGGGCCAAAACAGTGAGCTTGCTCAGAACAAAAGCACTGTGCTTCCTACACACAGGGGCCATATCTAGTTGAACTCTGCTTAGGAAACTGACAAGAACAGTAGCTTCTCTTCAGTCCAATACACTGTACTTCCTGGAAATAGACCCGAGTGCTCTTTGCACTGTGTAAGCGAATGGAGCACAAAAGTGACTCTTTTTTACCACAAAACAACTCTTGCTCATAGGACCAGAAACTGCATGTGATTCAAATCCTTTTCTGATTGGGAAACAAACACTAGCTCGCCTTACAGGAAACACACTCTGCTTTTGAGAAAAGAGCACTCTTCTAATCTACTGTGTTTCCTATAGGGCCAGAACAGTGAGCTTGCTCAGAACAAAAGAACTGTGCATGAGACGTACGGGCCATATCTAGTTCAATTCCACTTAGGAAACTGAGGAGAACAGTAGCTTCTCTTCAGTCCAATACACTGTACTTGCTGAAAACAGACGCGAGTCCTATTTGCACTGTGTATGGCAAATTGAGTGCAATAGTGACTCTTCTTACCAGAAAACAACTCTTGCTCGTAGGACAAGAAACTGCATGTGATTGAACTCCATTTCTGACTGGGAAAAAAAAAAACTAGCTTGCCTTGCAAGAGACACACTCTGCTTTTGAGAAAAGAGCACTCTTCTAATCTACTGTGTTTCCTATAAGGCCAGAGAGTGAGCTTGCTCAGAACAAAAGAACTGTGCTTCTGACATACAGGCCATATCTAATTCAACTCCATTTAGGAAACTGACGAGAACAGTAGCTTCTCTTCAGTCCAATACACTGTACTTGCTGGGAACAGACGACAGTGCTATTTGCACTGTGTATGGATATGGGAGCTCAATAGTGACTCTTCTTACAAGAAAACAACTCTAGCTCGAAGGACCAGAAACTACATGTGACTCAACTCCATTTCTGACTGGGAAACAAATACTAGCTCGCCTTACAAGAAACACACTCTGCTTTTGAGAAAAGAGCACTCTTCTAATCTACTGTGTTTCCTATAGGGCCAGAACATTGAGCTTGCTCAGAACAAAAGAACTGTGCTTCCGACACACGGGCCATATCTAGTTCAACTCTGCTTAGGAAACTGACAAGAACAGTATCTTCTCTTCAGTCCAATACACTGTACTTGCTGGGAACAGACGCGAGTGCTCTTTGCACTGTGTATGGCGAATGGAGCAAAAAAGTGAATCTTTTTACCACAAAACAACTCTTGATCATAGGACCAGAAACTGCATGTGATTCAAATCCTTTTCTGATTGGGAAACAAACACTAGCTCGCCTTACAAGAAACACACTCTGCTTTTGAGAAAAGAGACTCTTCTAATCTACTGTGTTTTCTATAGGGCCAGAACAGTGAGCTTGCTCAGAACAAAAGAACTGTGCTTCCGACGTATGGGCCATATCTAGTTCAACTCCACTGAGGAAACTGAGGAGAACAGTAGCTTCTCTTCAGTCCCATACACAGTACTTGCTGGGAATAGACGAGAGTACTATTTGCACTGTGTATGGCAATGGGAGCGCAATAGTGACTCTTCTTACCAGAAAACAACTCTTCCTCGTAGAACAAGAAACTTCATGTGATTCAACTCCATTTAGAACTGGGAAACAAACGCTAGCTAGCCTTACAGGAAACACACTCTGCTTTTGAGAAAAGAGCCCTCTTGTAATCTACTGTGTTTCCTATAGGGCCAGAACAATGAGCTTGCTCAGAACAAAAGAACTGTGCTTCCTACAGACACGGGCCATATCTAGTTCAACTCTGCTTAGGAAACTGACAAGAACAGTAGCTTCTCTTCAGTCCAATACACTGTACTTGCAGGGATAAGACAAGAGTGCTCTTTGCACTGTGTATGGCAATGGAAGCGCAATAGTGACTCTTCTTAGCAGAAAACAACTCTTGCTCGTAGGACAAAAAACTGCATGTGGTTCAACTCCATTTCTGACTTGGAAACAAATACTAGCTCGCCTTACAAGAAACACACTCTGCTTTTGAGAAAAGAGCACTCTTCTAATCTACTGTGTTTCCTATAGGGCCAGAACAGTGAGCTTGCTCAGAACAAAAGCACTGTGTTTCCGACAAACGGGCCATATCTAGTTCAACTCTGCTTAGGAAACTGACAAGAACAGTAGCTTCTCTTCAGTCCAATACACTGTCCTTGTTTGGATCAGATGCAAGTGCTCTTTGCACTGTGTATGGCGAATGGAGCACAAAAGTGACTCTTTTTACCACAAAACAACTCTTGCTCATAGGACCAGAATCTGCATGTGATTCAACTCCGTTTACGACTGGGAAACAAATGCTAGCTCACCTTACAAGAAACACACTCTGCTTTTGAGGAAAGAGCATTCTTCTACTATACTGTGTTTCCTATAGGGCCAGAACAGTGAGCTTGCTCAGAACAAAAGAACTGTGCTTTCTACACAAACGGGCCATATCTAGTTCAACTCTGCTTAGGAACCTGACAAGAACAGTAGCTTCTCTTCAGTCCAAAACACTGTACTTGCTGGGAACAGACGCGAGTGCTATTTGCACTGTATATGGAAAAGGTAGCACAATACTCTTCTTAGCACAAAACAACTCTTGCTCGTAGGAACAGAAACTGCATGTGATTCAACTCCCTTTCTGACTGGGAAACAAATAGTAGCTTGCCTTACAAGAAACACACTCTGCTTTAGAGAAAAGAGCACTCTTCTAATCTACTGTGTTTCCTATAGGGCCAGAACAGTGAGCTTGCTCAGAACAAAAGAGTTGTGCTTCCGACTTACGGGCCATATCTAGTTCAACTCCACTTAGGAAACTGACAAGAACAGTAGCTTCTCTTCAGTCCAATACACTGTACTTGCTGGGAACAGACACGAGTGCTATTTGCACTGTGCATGGCAATGGGAGCGCAATAGTGACTCTTCTTACCAGAAAACAACTCTTGCTCGTAGGACAAGAAACTGCATGTGATTCAACTCCATTTAGGACTGGGAAACAAACACTAGCTCGCCTTACAAGAAACACACTCTGCTTTTGAGAAAAGAGCATTCTTCTACTCTACTTTGTTTCCTATACGGCCAGAACATTGAGCTTGCTCAGAACAAAAGAACTGTGCTTCCGACTTACGGGCCATATGTTGTTCAATTCCACTTAGGAAACTGACGAGAACAGTGGCTTCTCTTCAGTCCAATACACTGTACTTGCTGGGAACAGACAGGAGAGCTATTTGCACTGTGTATGGCAATGGGAGCGCAATAGTGACTCTTCTTACCAGAAAACAACTCCTGCTCGTAGGACCAGAAACTGCATGTGATTCAACTCCATTTCTGACTGGGATACAAATACTAGCTCACCTTACAAGAAACACACTCTGCTTTTGAGAAAAAAGCACTGTTCTACTCTCCTGTGTTTCCTATAGGGCCAGAACAATAAGCTTGCTCAAAACAAAAGAACTGTGCTTCCAACACATGAGCCATATCTAGTTCAACTCTGCTTAGGAAACTGACAAGAAAGTAGCTTCTCTTCAGTCCAATACACTGTACTTGCTGGGAACAGACAGGAGAGCTATTTGCACTGTGTATGGCAATGGGAGCACAATAGTGACTCTTCTTACCAGAAAACAACTCTTGCTCGTAGGACAAGAAACTGCATGTGATTCAACTCTATTTAGGACTGGGAAAAAAACACTAGCTCGCCTTACAAGACACACACTCTGCTTTTGAGAAAAGAGCACTCTTCTTCTCTCCTGTGTTTCCTATAGGGCCAGAACAGTGAGCTTGCTCAGAACAAAAGAACTGTGCTTCCTACACACACGGGCCATATCTAGTTCAACTCTGCTTAGGAAACTGACAAGAACAGTAGCTTCTCTTCAGTCCAATACACTGTACTTTCTGGGAAGAGAAGCAAGTGCTATTTGCACTGTGTATGTCAATGGGAGCGCAATAGTGACTCTTCTTAGCAGATAACAACTCTTGCTCATAGGACCAGAAACTGCATGTGATTCAACTCCGTTTATGACTGGGAAAAAAATGCTAGCTCCTCTTACAAGAAACACACTCTGCTTTTGAGAAAAGAGCACTCTTCTAATCTACTGTGTTTCCTATAGGGCCAGAACAGTGAGCTTGGTCAGAACAAAAGAGCTGTGCTTCCTACACACAGGGGCCATATCTAGTTCAACTCTGCTTAGGAAACTGACAAGAACAGTAGCTTCTCTTCAGTCCAATACACTGTACTTGCTGGGAACAGACGCGAGTGCTATTTGCACTGTGTATGGCAAATAAAGCGCAATAGTGACTCTTCTTACCAGAAAACAATTCTTGCTCATAGGACCAGAAACTGCATGGGATTCAACTCAATTTTTGACTGGGAAACAAATACTAGCTCGCTTTACAAGAAACACACTCTGCTTTTGAGGAAAGAGCACTCTTCTACTCTCCTGTGTTTCCTATAGGGCCCGAACAGTGAGCTTGCTCAGAACAAAAGAACTGTGCTTCCTACACACACGGGCCATATCTACTTCAACTCTGCTTAGGAAACTGACGAGAACAGTAGCTTCTCTTCAGTCCAATACACTGTACTTGCTGGCAACAGACGCCAGTGCTATTTGCACTGTGTATGGCAAATGGAGCGCAATAGTGACTCTTCTTACCAGAAAACAACTCCTGCTCATAGGACCAGAAATTGCATGTGATTCAACTCCATTTCTGACTGGGAAACAAACACCAGCTGGCCTTACAAGAAACACACTCTGCTTTTGAGAAGAGCACTCCTCTACTGTCCTGTGTTTCCTATATGGCCAGAACCGTGAGCTTGCTCAGAACAAAAGCACTGTGCTTCAGACACGGGCAATATCTAGTTCAACTCTGCTTAGGAAACTGACAAGAACAGTAGCTTCTCTTCAGTCCAATACATTGTACTTGCTGGGATCAGACGCGAGTGCTCTTTGTACTGTGTATGGCAAATGGAGCACAAAAGTGACACTTTTTACAACAAAACAACTCTTGCTCATAGGACCAGAAACTGTATGTGATTCATATCCTTTTCTGATTGGGAAACAAACACTAGCTCGCCTTTCAAGAATCACAGTGTGCTTTTGAGAAAAGAGCATTCTTCTACTCTACTGGGTTTCCTGTATGGCCAGAACAGTAAGTTTGCTCAGAACAAAAGAACGGTGCTTCCGACACACGGGCCATATCTAGTTCAATTCTGCTTAGGAAACTGACAAGAACAGTAGCTTCCCTTCAGTCCAATACACTGTACTTGCTGGGAACAGACACGAGTGCTATTTGCACTGTGTATGGCAATGGGAGCGCATTAGTGACTCTTCTTACCAGAAAACAACTCTTGCTTGCAGGACAAGAAACTGCATGTGATTCAACTCCATTTAGGACTGGGAAACAAATGCTAGCTCGCCTTACAAGAAACACACTCTACTTTTGAGAAAAGAGCACTGTTCTAATCTACTGTGTTTCCTATAGGGCCAGAACAGTGAGCTTGCTCAGAACAAAAGAGCTGTGCTTCCTACACACACGGGCCATATCTAGTTCAACTCTGCTTAGGAAACTGACAAGAACAGTAGCTTCTCTTCAGTCCAATACACTGTACTTGCTGGGAACAGACGTGAGTGCTATTTGCACTGTGTATGGCAAATGGAGCACAATAGTGACTCTTCTTACCAGAAAACAATTCTTGCTCATAGGACCAGAAACTGCATGTGATTCAACTCCATTTCTGACTGGGAAACAAATACTAGGTCGCCTTACAAGAAACACACTCTGCTTTTCAGAAAAGAGCACTCTTCTACTCTCCTGTGTTTCCTATAGGGCCAGAAGAGTGAGCTTGCTCAGAACAAAAGAACTGTGCTTACGAATTACGGGCCATATCTAGTTCAACTCCAGTTAGGAAACTGACAAAAACAGTAGCTTCTCTTCAGTCCAATACACTGTACTTGCTGGGAACAGACGCCTGTGCTATTTGCACTGTGTATGGCAATGGCAGCACAATAGTGACTCTTCTTACCGGAAAACAACTCTTGCTTATAGAACAAGAAACTGCATGTGATTCATCTCCATTAAGGACTGGGAAACAAACACTAGCTCACCTTACAAGAAACACACTCTGCTTTTGAGAAAAGAGCACTCTTCTACTCTCCTGTGTTTCTTATAGGGCCAGAACAGTGAGCTTGCTCAGAACAAAAGAACTCTGCTTCCTACACACACCGGCCATATCTACTTCAACTCTGCTTAGGAAACTGACGAGAACAGTAGCTTCCCTTCAGTCCAATACACTGTACTTGCTGGGAACACACGCCAGTGCTATTTGCACTGTGTATGGCAAATGGAGCGCAATAGTGACTCTTCTTACCAGAAAACAACTCTTGCTCGTAGGACAAGAAACTGCATGTGATTCAACTCCATTTCTGCCTGGGAAACAAATACTAGCTCGCCTTACAAGAAACACACTCTGCTTTTGAGAAAAGAGCACTCTTCTACTCTCCTGTGTTTCCTATAGGGCCAGAACAGTGAGGTTGCTCAGAACAAAAGCACTGTGATTCAGACACACGGGCCATATCTAGTTCAACTCTGTTTAGGAAACTGACAAGAACAGTAGCTTCTCTTCAGTCCAATACACTGTACTTGCTGGGATCAGATGCAAGTGCTCTTTGCACTGTGTATGTCAAATGGAGCACAAAAGTGACTCTTTTTACCACAAAACAACTCTTGCTCATAGGACCAAAAACTGTATGTGATTCAACTCCATTTAGGACTGGGAAACAAACACTAGCTCGCCTTACATGAAACACACTCTACTTTTCAGAAAAGAGCATTCTTCTACTCTACTGTGTTTCCTATAGGGCCAGAACAGTAAGCTTGCTCAAAACAAAAGAACTGTGCTTCCAACACACGGGCCATATCTAGTTCAACTCTGCTTAGGAAACTGACAAGAACAGTAGCTTCTCTTCAGTCCAATACATTGTACTTGCTGGGAACAGACTCGAGTGCTATTTGCACTGTGTATGGCAAAAGGAGCGCAATAGTGACTCTTCTTACCAGAAAACAACTCTTGCTTGTAGGACAAGAAACTTCATGTGATTCAACTCCATTTACTACTGGGAAACAAACCCTAGCTTGCCTTACAAGAAACAAACTCTGCTTTTGAGAAAAGAGCACTCATCTACTCTCCTGTGTTTCATATAGGGCCAGAACAGTGAGCTTGCTCAGAAAAAAAGAACTGTGCTTCCTACACACACGGGCCATATCTAGTTCAACTCTGCTTAGGAAACTGACAAGAACAGTAGCTTCTCTTCAATCCAATACACTGTACTTGCTGGGAACAGAAGCGAGTGCTCTTTGCACTGTGTATGGCGAATGGAGCACAAAAGTGACTCTTCTTACCAGAAAAAAATTCTTGATCGTAAGACCAGAAACTGCATGTGATTCAACTCCATTTCTGACTGGGAAACAAATACTAGCTCGCCTTTCAAAAAACACACTCTGCTTTTGAGAAGAGCACTCTTCTACTCTCCTGTGTTTCCTACAGGGCCAGAAGAGTGAGCTTGCTCAGAACAAAAGAACTGTGCTTCTTACACACACGGGACATATCTACTTCAACTCTGCTTAGGAAACTGACAAGAACAGTAGCTTCTCTTCAGTCCAATACACTGTACTTGCTGGGAACAGACGCAAGTGCTATTTGCACTGTGTATGGCAAATGGAGCACAATAGTGACTCTTCTTACCAGAAAACAATTCTTGCTCGTAGGACCAGAAACTTTATGTGATTCAACTCCACTTCTGACTGGGAAACAAACACCAGCTGGCCTTACAAGAAACACACTCTGCTTTTGAGGAAAGAGCACTCTTCTACTCTCCTGTGTTTCCTATAGGACCAGAACAGTGAGCATGCTCAGAACAAAAGAACTGTGCTTCCTACACACACGGGCCATATCTACTTCAACTCTGCTTAGGAAACTGACGAAAACAGTAGCTTCTCTTCAGTCCAATACACTGTACTTGCTGGGAACAGACGCGAGTGCTATTTGCACTGTGTAAGGCAAATGGAGCATAATAGTGACTCTTCTTACCAGAAAACAACTCCTGCTCGTAGGACAAGAAACTGCATGTGATTCAACTCCATTTCGGACTGGGAAACAAACACCAGCTCGCCTTACAAGAAACACACTCTGCTTTTGACAAAAGAGCACTCTTCTACTCTCCTGTGTTTCCTATAGGGCAAGAACAGTGAGCTTGCTCAGAACAAAAGAACTGTTCTTGCTACACACAGGGGCCATATCTAGTTCAACTCTGCTTAGGAAACTGACAAGAACAGTAGCTTCTCTTCAGTCCAATACACTGTATGTGCTGGGAACAGACGCCAGTGCTATTTGCACTGTATATGGGAAAGGGAGCATAATACTCTTCTTAGCAGAAAACAACTCTTGCTCATAGGATCAGAAACTGCATGTGTTTCAACTCCGTTTAGCACTGGGAAACAAACGCTAGCTCGCCTTACAAGAAACACACTCTGCTTTTCAGAAAAGAGCACTCTTCTAATCTACTGTGTTTCCTATAGGGCCAGAACAGTGAGCTTGCTCAGAACATAAGAACTGTGCTTCCGAATTACGGGCCATATCTAGTTCAACTCCACTTAGGAAACTGACGAGAACAGTAGCTTCTCTTCAGTCCAATACACTGTACTTGCTGGGAACAGAAGCCTGTGCTATTTGCACTGTGTATGTAAATGGGAGCACAATAGTGACACTTCTTACCGGAAAACTACTCTTGCTTATAGGACAAGAAACTGCATGTGATTCAACTCCATTTAGGACTGGGAAACAAATGCTAGCACGCCTTATAAGAAACACACTCTGCTTTTATGAAAAGAGCACTCTTCTAATCTACTGTGTTTCCTATAGGGCCAGAACAGTGAGCTTGCTCAGAACAAAAGAGCTGTGCTTCCTACACACACGGGCCATATCTAGTTCAACTCTGCTTAGGAAACTGACAAGAACAGTAGCTTCTCTTCAGTCCAATACACTGTACTAGCTGGGAACAGACGCGAGTGCTATTTGCACTGTGTATGGCAAATGGAGCACAATAGTGACTCTTCTTACCAGAAAACAATTCTTGCTCGTAGGACCAGAAACTGCATGTGATTCAACTCCATTTCTGACTGGTAAACAAACACTAGCTCACCTTACAAGAAACACACTCTGCTTTTGAGAAAAGAGCACTCTTCTACTCTCCTGTGTTTCCTATAGGACCAGAACAGGGAGCTTGCTCAGAACAAAAGAACTGTGCTTGCTACACTCGGGCCATATCTAGTTCAACTCTGCTTAGGAAACTGACAAGAACAGTAGCTTGTCTTCAGTCCAATACACTGTACGTGCTGGGAACAGACGCCAGTGCTCTTTGTACTGTATATGGCAAATGGAGCATAATACTCTTCTTAGCAGAAAACAACTCTTGCTCATAGGACCAGAAACTGTATGTGATTCAAATCCTTTTCTGATTGGGAAACAAACACTAGCTCGCCTTACAAGAAACACACTGTGCTTTTGAGAAAAGAGCATTCTTCTACTCTACTGTGTTTCCTATATGGCCAGAACAGTAAGCTTGCTCAAAACGTAAGAACGGTGATTCCTAGGCACGGGCCATATGTAGTTCAACTCCACTTAGGAAACTGAGGAGAACAGTAGCTTCGCTTCAGTCCAATACACTGTACTTGCTGGGAACAGACACGAGTGCTATTTGCACTGTGTATGGCAATGGGAGCACAATAGTGACTCTTCTTACCAGAAAACAACTCTTGCTCGTAGGACAAGAAACTGCAAGTGATTCAACTCCGTTTACGAATGGGAAACAAATGCTAGCTCGCCTTACAAGAAACACACTCTGCTTTTGAGAAAAGAGCACTCTTCTACTCTCCTGTGTTTCCTATAGGGCCAGAACAGTGAGCTTGCTCAGAACAAAAGAACTGTGCTTCCTACACACACGGGCCATATCTAGTTCAACTCTGCTTAGGAAACTGACAAGAACAGTAGCTTCTCTTCAGTCCTATACACTGTACTTGCTGGGATCAGACGTGAGTGCTATTTGCACTGTGTATGGCAATGGGAGCACAATGGTGACTCTTCTTACCAGAAAAAAACTCTTGCTTGTAGGACCAGAAACTGCATTTGATTCAACTCCGTTTATGACTGGGAAACAAATGCTAGCTCGCCTTACAAGAAACACACTCTGCTTTTGAGAAAAGAGCACTCTTCTACTATACTGTGTTTCCTATAGGGCCAGAACAGTGAACTTGCTCAGAACAAAAGAACTGTGCTTTCTACACACACGGGCCATATCTAGTTCAACTCTGCTTAGGAAACTGACAAGAACAGTAGCTTCTCTTCAGTCCAATACACTGTACGTACTGGGAACAGACGCCAGTGCTATTTGCACTGTATATGTCAAAGGGAGCATAATACTCTTCTTAGCAGAAAACAACTCTTGCTCATAGGACCAGAAACTGCATGTGTTTCAACTCCGTTTAGGACTGGGAAACAAACGCTAGCTCGCCTTAAAAGAAACACACTCTGCTTTTCAGAAAAGAGCACTCTTCTAATCTACTGTGTTTCCTATAGGGCCAGAACAGTGAGCTTGCTCAGAACAAAAGAACTGTGCTTCCGAATTACGGGCCATATCTAGTTCAACTCCACTTAGGAAACTGACGAGAACAGTAGCTTCTCTTCAGTCCAATACACTGTACTTGCTGGGAACAGATGCGAGTGCTATTTGCACTGTGTATGGAAATGGGAGCACAATAGTGACTCTTCTTACCGGAAAACAACTCTTGCTTATAGGACAAGAAACTGCATGTGATTCATCTCCATTTAGGACTGGGAAACAAACACTAGCTCGCCTTACAAAAAACACACTCTGCTTTTGAGAAGAGCACTCTTCTACTCTCCTGTGTTTCCTATAGGGCCAGAACAGTGAGCTTGCTCAGAACAAAAGAACTGTGCTTCCTACACACGGGCCATATCTACTTCAACTCTGCTTAGGAAACTGACAAGAACAGTAGCTTCCCTTCAGTCCAATACACTGTACTTGCTGGGAACAGACGCGAGTGCTATTTGCACTGTGTATGGCAATGGGAGCACAATAGTGACTCTTCTTACCAGGAAACAACTCTTGCTTGCAGGACAAGAAACTGCATGTGATTCAACTCCATTTAGGACTGGGAAACAAATGCTAGCTCGCCTTACAAGAAACACACTCTGCTTTTGAGAAAAGAGCACTCTTCTACTCTCCTGTGTTTCCTATAGGGCCAGAACAGTGAGCTTGCTCAGAACAAAAGAACTGTGCTTCCTACACACACGGGCCATATTTACTTCAACTCTGCTTATGAAACTGACGAGAACAGTAGCTTCTTTTAAGTCCAATACACTGTACTTGCTGGGATCAGACGCGAGTGCTCTTTGCACTGTGTATGGCAAATGGAGCACAAAAGTGACTCTTTTTTTTACCACAAAACAACTCTTGCTCATAGGACCAGAAACTGTATGTGATTCAAATACTTTTCTGATTGGGAAACAAACACTAACTTGCCTTACAAGAAACACACTGTGCTTTTGAGAAAAGAGCATTCTTCTACTCTACTGTGTTTCCTATATGGCCAGGAGAGTAAGCTTGCTGAGAACAAAAGAATGGTGCTTCCGACACACGGGCCATATCTAGTTCAACTCCGCTTAGGAAACTGACAAGAACAGTAGCTTCCCTTCAGTCCAATACACTGTATTTGCTGGGAACAGACGCGAGTGCTATTTGCACTGTGTATGGCAAATATAGCCCAATAGTGACTCTTCTTAACAGAAAACAACTCCTGCTCGTAGGACCAGAAACTGCATGTGATTCAACTCCATTTCTGACTGGGAAACAAACACTAGCCCGCCTTACAAGAAACACACTCTGCTTTTGATAAAAGATCACTCTTCTACTCTCCTGTGTTTCCTATAGGGCCAGAACAGTGAGCTTGCTCAGAACAAAAGAACTGTGCTTCCTACACACACGGGCCATATCTAGTTCAACTCTGCTTAGGAAACTGACAAGAACAGTAGCTTCTCTTCAGTCCTATACACTGTACGTGCTGGGAACAGAAGCGAGTGCTATTTGCACTGTGTATGGCAATGGGAGCGCAATAGTGACTCTTCTTAGCCGAAAACAAGTCTTGCTCGTAGGACCAGAAACTGCTTGTGATTCAACTCCGTTTATGACTGGGAAACAAATGATAGCTTGCCTTACAAAAAACACACTCTGCTTTTGAGAAAAGAGCACTCTTCTACTATACTGTGTTTCCTATAGGGCCAGAACAGTGAGCTTGCTCAGAACAAAAGAACTGTGCTTGCTACACACACGGGCCATATCTAGTTCAACTCTGCTTAGGAAACTGACAAGAACAGTAGCTTCTCTTCAGTCCAATACACTGTACTTGCTGGGAACAGACGCGAGGGCTATTTGCACTGTGTATGGCAAATGGAGCACAATAGTGACTCTTCTTACCAGAAAACAATTTTTGCTCGTACGACCAGAAACTGCATGTGATTCAACTCCATTTCTGACAGGGAAACAAATAATAGCTCGCCTTACAAGAAACACACTCTGCTTTTGAGAAAAGAGCACTCTTCTACTCTCCTGTGTTTCCTATAGGGTCAGAACAGTAAGCTTGCTCAAAACAAAAGAACTGTGCTTCTGACACATGAGCCATATCTAGTTCAACTCTGCTTAAGAAACTGACAAGAACAGTAGCTTCTCTTCAGTCCAATACACTGTTCTTGCTGGGAACAGACACGAGTGCTATTTGCACTGTGTAAGGCAAATGCAGCGCAATAGTGACTCTTCCTACCAGAAAACAACTCCTGCTCGTAGGACCAAAAACTGCATGTGATTCAACTCCATTTCTGACTGGGAAACAAACACCAGCTGGCCTTACAAGAAACACACTCTGCTTTTGAGAAGAGCAATCTTCTACTTTCCTGTGTTTCCTATAGGGCCAGAACAGTGAGCTTGCTCAGAACAAAAGAACTGTGCTTCCTACACACAGGGGCCATATCTAATTCAACTCTGCTTAGGAAACTGAAAAGAACAGTAGCTTCTCTTCAGTCCTATACACTGTACTTGCTGGGAACCGAAGCGAGTGCTATTTGCACTGTGTATGGCAATGGGAGCGCAATAGTGACTCTTCTTACCAGAAAACAACTCTTGCACGTAGGACCAGAAAATGCATGTGATTCAACTCCGTTTATGACTGGGAAACAAATGCTAGCTTGGCTTACAAAAAACACACTCTGCTTTTGAGAAAAGAGCATTTTCTACTCTCCTGTTTTTCCTATAGGGCCAGAACAGTGAGCTTGCTCAGAACAAAAGAACTGTGCTTGCTACACACACATGCCATATCTAGTTCAACTCTGCTTAGGAAACTGACAAGAACAGTAGCTTCTCTTCAGTCCAATACACTGTACGTGCTGGGAACAGACGCCAGTGCTATTTGCACTGTATATGGCAAAGGGAGCATAATACTCTTCTTAGCAGAAAACAACTCTTGCTCATAGGACCAGAAACTGCATGTGTTTCAACTCCATTTAGGACTGGGAAACAAACGCTAGCTCGCCTTACAAGGAACACACTCTGCTTTTCAAAAAAAGCGCACTCTTCTAATCTACTGTGTTTCCTATAGGGCCAGAACAGTGAGCTTGCTCAGAACAAAAGAACTGTGCTTCCGAATTACGGGCCATATCTAGTTCAACTCCACTTAGGAAACTGACGAGAACAGTAGCTTCTCTTCAGTCCAATACACTGTACTTGCTGGGAACAGATGCCTGTGCTATTTGCACTGTGTATGGCATATGGAGCACAATAGTGACTCTTCTTACCGGAAAACAACTCTTGCTTATAGGACAAGAAACTGCATGTGATTCATCTCCATTTAGGACTGGGAAACAAACACTAGCTTGCCTTACAAGAAACACACTCTGCTTTTGAGAAAAGAGCACTCTTCTACTCTCCTGTGTTTCCTATAGGGCCAGAACAGTGAGCTTGCTCAGAACAAAAGAACTGTGCTTCCTACACACACGGGACATATCTACTTCAATTCTGCTTAGGAATCTGATGAGAACAGTAGCTTCTCTTCAGTCCAGTACACTGTCCTTGCTGGGAACAGAAGCGAGTGCTATTTGCACTGTGTATGGCAAATGGAGCGCAGTAGTGACTCTTCTTACCAGAAAACAACTCTTGCTCGTAGGACAAGAAATTGCATTGATTCAACTCCATTTCTGACTGGGAAACAAATACTAGCTCGCCTTACAAGAAACACACTCTGCTTTTGAGAAAAGAGCATTCTTCTACTCTACTGTGTTTCCTATAGGGCCAGAACATTGAGCTTGCTCAGAACAAAAGAACTGTGCTTCCGACCTACGGGCCATATATAGTTCAACTCCACTTAGGAAACTGACGAGAACAGTAGCTTCTCTTCAGTCCAATACACTGTACTTCCTGGGAACAGACAGGAGAGATATTTGCACTGTGAATGGCAATGGGAGCACAATAGTGACTCTTCTTACCAGAAAACAACTCCTGCTCGTAGGACCAGAAACTGCATGTGATTCAACTCCATTTCTGACTGGGAAACAAAGATTAGCTCGCCTTACAAGAAACACACTCTGCTTTTGAAAAAGAGCACTCTTCTAATCTACTGTGTTTCCTATAGGGCCAGAACAGTGAGCTTGCTCAGAACAAAAGAACTGTGCTTCTGACGTACGGGCCATATCTAGTTCAACTCCTCTTAGGAAACTGACGAGAACAGTAGCTTCTCTTCAGTCCAATATACTGTACTTGCTGGGAACAGACGCGAGTGCTATTTGCACTGTGTATGGCAATGGGAGCACAATAGTTACTCTTCTTACCAGAAAAAACCTCTTGCTCATAGGACAAGAAACTGCATGTGATTCAACTCGGTTTACGAATGGGAAACAAACGCTAGCTCGCCTTACAAGAAACACACTCTGCTTTCGAGAAAAGAGCACTCTTCTACTCTCCTGTGTTTCCTATAGGGCCAGAACAGTGAGCTTGCTCAGAACAAAATAACTGTCCTTCCTACACACACGGGCCATATCTAGTTCAACTCTGCTTAGGAAACTGACGAGAACAGTAGCTTCTCTTCAGTCCAATACAGTGTACTTGCTGGGAACACACGTGAGTGCTATTTGCACTGTATAAGGCAATGGGAGCACAGTAGTGACTCTTCTTACCACAAAACAACTCTTGCTCGTAGGACAAGAAATTGCATGTGATTCAACTCCATTTCTGACTGGGAAACAAATACTAGTTCGCCTTACAAGAAACACACTCTACTTTTGAGAAAACAGCATTCTTCTACTCTACTGTGTTTCCTGTAGGGCCAGAATATTGAGCTTGCTCAGAACAAAAGAACTGTGCTTCCGAATTACGGGCCATATGTAGTTCAACTCCACTTAGGAAACTGACAAGAACAGTAGCTTCCCTTCAGTCCAATACACTCTACTTGCTGGGAACAGACAGGAGAGCTATTTGCACTGTGTATGGCAATGGGAGCACAATAGTGACTCTTCTTACCAGAAAACAACTCCTGCTCGTAGGACCAGAAACTGCATGTGATTCAACTCCATTTAGGACTGGGAAACAAACACTAGCTTGCCTTACAAGAAACACACTCTGCTTTTGAGAAAAGAGCACTCTTCTACTCTCCTGTGTTTCCTATAGGGCCAGAACAATGACCTTGCTCAGAACAAAAAACTGTGCTACCTACACACACGGGCCATATCTAGTTCAACTCCACTTAGGAAACTGACGAGAACAGTAGCTTCTCTTCAGTCCAATACACTGTACTTGCTGGGAACAGACGCGAGTGCTATTTGCACTGTGTATGGCAATGGGAGCACAATAGTGACTCTTCTTACCAGAAAACAACTCTTGCTTGTAGGACAAGAAACTGCATGTGATTCAACTCCATATAGGACTGGGAAACAAATGCTAGCTCGCCTTAAAAGAAACACGCTCTGCTTTTGAGAAAAGAGCACTCTAGTACTCTCCTGTGTTTCCTATAGGGCCAGAACAATTAGCTTGCTCAGAACAAATTAACTGTGCTTCCGACATACAGGCCATATGTAGTTCAACTCCCATTAGGAAACTGACGAGAACGATAGCTTCTCTTCAGTACAATACACTGTACTTGCTGGGAACAGACATGAGTGTTATTTGCACTGTGTATGGCAAATGGAGCACAATAGTGACTCTTCTTACCAGAAAACAACTATTGCTTGTAGGACAAGAAAATGCATGTGATTCAACTCCATTTCTGTCTGGGAAACAAATACTAGCTCCCCTTACAAGAAACACAGTCTGCTTTTGAGAAAAGAGCACTCTTCTACTCTCCCGTGTTTCCTATAGGGCCAGAACAGTGAGCTTGCTCAGAACAAAGAACTGTGCTTCCTACACACATGGGCCATACCTAGTTCAACTCTGCTTAGGAAACTGACAAGAACAGTAGCTTCATTCAGTCCAATACACTGTACTTGCTGGAAACAGACCCGAGTGCTCTTCTCACTGTGTATGGCGAATGGAGCACAAAAGTGACTCTTTTTACCACAAAACAAGTCTTGCTCATAGGACCAGAAACTGCATGTGATTCAACTCCATTGAGGACTGGGAAACAAACACCAGCTCGCCTTACAAGAAACACACTCTGCTTTTGAGAAGAGCACTCTTCTACTCTCCTGTGTTTCCTATAGGGCCAGAACAGTGAGCTTGCTCAGAACAAAAGAACTGTGCTTCCGATGTACGGGCCATATCTAGTTCAACTCTACTTAGGAAACTGTCCAGAACAGTAGCTTCTCTTCAGTCCAATACACTGTACTTGCTGAAAACAGACACGAGTGCTATTTGCACTGTGTATGGCAAATGAGCGCAATAGTGACTCTACTTAGCAGAAAACAACTCTTGCTCATAGGACCAGAAACTGCATGTGATTCAACTCCGTTTATGACTGGGAAACAAATGCTAGCTTGCCTTACAAGAAACACACTCTGCTTTTGAGAAAAGAGCACTCTTCTACTATACTGTGTTTCCTATAGGGCCAGAACAGTGAGCTTGCTCAGAAAAAAAGAACTGTGCTTTCTACACACACTGGCCATATCTAGTTCAACTCTGCTTAGGAACCTGACTAGAACAGTAGCTTCTCTTCAGTCCAATACACTGTACTTGCTGGGAACAGACGCCTGTGCTATTTGCACTGTATATGGCAAAGGGAGCATAATACTCTTTTTAGCAGAAAACAACTATTGCTCTTAGGACCACAAACTGCATGTGTTTCAACTCCGTTTAGGACTGGGAAACAAACCATAGCTCGCCTTACAAGAAACACACTCTGCTTTTCAGAAAAGAGCACTCTTCTACTCTCCTGTGTTTCCTGTAGGGCCAGAACAGTGAGCTTGCTCAGAACAAAAGAACTGTGCTTCCAAATTACGGGCCATATCTAGTTCAACTCCACTTAGGAAACTGAAGAGAACAGTAGCTTCTCTTCAGTCCAATACACTGTACTTGCTGGGAACAGACGCAAGTGCTATTTGCACTGTGTATGGCAAATGGAGCACAATAGTGACTCTTCTTACCAGAAAACAACTCTTGCTTGTAGGACCAGAAACTGCATGTGATTCAACTCCATTTCTGACTGGGAAACAAATATTAGCTCGCCTTACAAGAAACACACTCTGCTTTTGAGAAAAGAGCACTCTTCTACTCTCCTGTGTTTCCTATAGGGCCAGAACAGTGAGCTTGCTCAGAACAAAAGAACTGTGCTTCCTACACACACGGGCCATATCTAGTTCAACTCTGCTTAGGAAACTGACAAGAACAGTAGCTTCTCTTCAGTCCAATACACTGTACTTGCTGGGAACAGACACGAGTGCTATTTGTACTGTGTATGGCAAATGGAGCACAATAGTGATTCTTCTTACCAGAAAACAACTCTTGCTCGTAGGACCGGAAACTGCATGTGATTCAACTCTATTTCTGACTGGGAAACAAAGACTAGCTCGCCTTACAAGAAACACACTCTGCTTTTGAGAAAAGAGCACTCTTCTACTCTCCTGTGTTTCCTATAGGGCCAGAACAGTGAGCTTGCTCAGAACAAAAGAACTGTGCTTCCAACATACGGCCATATCTAGATCAACTCCACTTAGGAAACTGACGAGAACAGTAGCTTCTCTTCAGTCCAATACACTGTACTTGCTGGAAACAGACCCGAGTGCTCTTCTCACTGTGTATGGAGAATGGAGCACAAAAGTGACTCTTTTTACCACAAAACAACTCTTGCTCATAGGACCAGAAACTGCATGTGATTCAAATCCTTTTCTGATTGGGAAACAAACACTAGCTCGCCTTACAAGAAACACACTCTGCTTTTGAGAAAAGAGCATTCTTCTACTCTACTGGGTTTCCTATAGGGCCAGAACAGAAAGCTTGCTCAAAACAAAAGAACTGTACTTCCGAATTACGGGCCATATCTAGTTCAACTCCATTTAGAAAACTGAAGAGAACAGTAGCTTCTCTTCAGTCCAATACACTGTACTTGCTGGGAACAGACGCGAGTGCTATTTGCACTGTGTATGGCAAATGGAGCGCAATAGTGACTCTTCTTACCAGAAAACAACTCCTGCTCGTAGGACCAGAAACTGCATGTGATTCAACTCCATTTCTGACTGGAAAAAAAATACTAGCTCGCCTTACAAGAAACACACTCTGCTTTTCAGAAAAGAGCAATCTTCTAATCTACTGTGTTTCCTATAGGGCCAGAACAGTGAGCTTGCTCAGAACAAAAGAATTGTGCTTCCGAAATACGGGCCATATCTAGTTAAACTCCACTTAGGAAACTGACAAGAACAGTAGGTTCTCTTCAGTCCAATACACTGTACTTGCTGGGAACAGACGCGAGTGCTCTTTGCACTGTGTATGGCAAATGGAGCGCAATAGTGACTCTTCTTACCAGAAAACAACTCCTGCTGGTAGGACCAGAAACTGCATGTGATTCAACTCCATTTCTGACTGGGAAACAAATACTAGCTCGCCTTACAAGAAACACACTCTGCTTTTGAGAAAAGAGCATTCTTCTACTCTACTGTGTGTTCTATAAGGCCAGAACAGTGAGCTTGCTCAGAACAAAAGAACTGTCCTTCCGACACACGGGCCACATCTAGTTCAACTCTGCTTAGGAAACTGACAAGAACAGTAGCTTCTCTTCAGTCCAATACACTGTACTTGCTGGGAACAGACGCGAGTGCTATTTGCACTGTGTATGGCAAATGGAGCACAATAGTGACTCTTCTTACCAGAAAACAACTCTTGCTTGTAGGACCAGAAACTGCATGTGATTCAACTCCATTTCTGACTGGGAAACAAATACTAGCTCGCCTTACAAGAAACACACTCTGCTTTTGAGAAAAGAGCACTCTTCTTCTCTCCTGTGTTTCCTATAGGGCCAGAACAGTGAGCTTGCTCAGAACAAAAGAACTGTGCTTCCTACACACACGGACCATATCTACTTCATCTCTGCTTAGGAAACTGAAAAGAACAGTAGCTTCTCTTCAGTCCAATACACTGTAATTGCAGGGAACAGAAGCGAGTGCTATTTGCACTGTGTATGGCAATGGGAGCGCAATAGTGACTCTTCTTAGCAGAAAAAAACTCTTGCTCGTTGGACCAGAAACTGCATGTGTTTCAAATCCAATTAGGACTGGGAAACAAACGCTAGCTCGCCTTACAAGAAACACATTCTGCTTTTGAGAAAAGAGCACTCTTCTAATCTACTGTGTTTCCTATAGGGCCAGAAGAGTGAGCCTGCTCAGAACAAAAGCACTGTGCTTCCAACATACGGGACATATCTACATCAACTCTGCTTAGGAAACTGACAAGAACAGTAGCTTCTCTTCAGTCCAATACACTGTACTTTCTGGGAACAGACGCGAGTGCTCTTTGCACTGTGTATGGCAAATGGAGCACAAAAGTGACTCTTCTTACCAGAAAAAAACTCCTGCTCGTAGGACAAGAAACTGCATGTGATTCAACTCCATTTCTGACTGGGAAACAAATACTAGCTCGCCTTACAAGAAACACACTCTGCTTTTGAGAAAAGAGCATTCTTCTACTCTACTGTGTGTTCTATAGGGCCAGAACAGTGAGCTTGCTCAGAACAAAAGAACTGTGCTTCCTACACACACGGGCCATATCTAGTCCAACTCTGCTTAGGAAACTGACAAGAACAGTAGCTTCTCTTCAGTCCAATACACTGTACTTGCTGGGAACAGACGCGAGTGCTATTTGCACTGTGTATGGCAAATGGAGCACAATAGTGACTCTTCTTACCAGAAAACAACTCTTGCTTGTAGGATCAGAAACTGCATGTGATTCAACTCCATTTCTGACTGGGAAACAAATACTAGCTCGCCTTACAAGAAACACACTCTGCTTTTGAGAAAAGAGCACTCTTCTAATCTACTGAGTTTCCTATAGGGCCAGAAGAGTGAGCTTGCTCAGAACAAAAGCACTGTGCTTCCGAAACACGGGCCATATCTAGATCAACTCTGCTTAGGAAACTGACAAGAACAGTAGCTTCTCTTCAGTCCAATACACTGTACTTGCTGGAAACAGACCCGAGTGCTCTTCTCACTGTGTATGGAGAATGGAGCACAAAAGTGACTCTTTTTACCACAAAACAACTCTTGCTCATAGGACCAGAAACTGCATGTGATTCAAATCCTTTTCTGATTGGGAAACAAACACTAGCTCGCCTTACAAGAAACACACTCTGGTTTTGAGAAAAGAGCATTCTTCTACTCTACTGGGTTTCCTATAGGACCAGAACAGTAAGCTTGCTCAAAACAAAAGAACTGTACTTCCGAATTACGGGCCATATCTAGTTCAACTCCACTTAGAAAACTGAAGAGAACAGTAGCTTCTCTTCAGTCCAATACACTGTACTTGCTGGGAACAGACGCGAGTGCTATTTGCACTGTGTATGGCAAATGGAGCGCAATAGTGACTCTTTTTACCACAAAACAACTCTTGCTCATAGGACCAGAAACTGCATGTGATTCAAATCCTTTTCTGATTGGGAAACAAACACTAGCTCGCCTTACAAGAAACACACTCTGCTTTTGAGAAAAGAGCATTCTTCTACTCTACTGGGTTTCCTATAGGACCAGAACAGTAAGCTTGCTCAAAACAAAAGAACTGTGCTTCCGAATTTTAGGCCATATCTAGTTCAACTCCACTTAGAAAACTGAAGAGAACAGTAGCTTCTCTTCAGTCCAATACACTGCACTTGTTGGGAACAGTCGCGAGTGCTATTTGCATTGTGTATGCAAATGGAGCGGAATAGTGACTCTTCTTAACAGAAAACAACTCCTGCTCATAGGACCAGAAACTGCATGTGATTCAACTCCATTTCTGACTGGAAAAAAAATACTAGCTCGCCTTACAAGAAACACACTCTGCTTTTCAGAAAAGAGCAATCTTCTAATCTACTGTGTTTCCTATAGGGCCAGAACAGTGAGCTTGCTCAGAACAAATGAACTGTGCTTCCAACACACGGGCCATATTAGTTCAACTCTGCTTAGGAAACTGAGAAGAACAGTAGCTTCTCTTCAGTCCAATACACTGTACTTGCTGGGAACAGACGCGAGTGCTATTTGCACTGTGTATGGCAATGGGAGCGCAATAGTGACTCTTCTTACCAGAAAACAACTCTTGCTTGTAGGACAAGAAAATGCATTTGATTCAACTCCATATAGGACTGGGAAACAAACACTACCTCGCCTTACAAGAAACACACTCTGCTTTTGAGAAGAGCACTCTTCTACTCTCCTGTGTTTCCTATAGAGCCAGAACGTGACCTTGCTCAGAACAAAAGAACTGTGCTTCCTACACACACGGGCCATATCTAGTTCAAGTCTGCTTAGGAAACTGACAAGAACAGTAGCTTCTCTTCAGTCCAATACACTGTACTTGATGGAAACAGACCCGAGTGCTCTTCTCACTGTGTATGGAGATTGGAGCACAAAAGTTACTCTTTTTACCACAAAACAACTCTTGCTCATAGGACCAGAAACTGCATGTGATTCAAATCCTTTTCTGATTGGGAAACAAACATTCGCTCGCCTTACAAGAAACACACTCTGCTTTTGAGAAAAGAGCATTCTTCTACTCTACTGGGTTTCCTATAGGGCCAGAACAGTAAGCTTGCTCAAAACAAAAGAACTGTGCTTCCGACACACGGGCCATATCTAGTTCAACTCCACTTAGAAAACTGTAAAGAACAGTAGCTTCTCTTCAGTCCAATACACTGTACTTGCTGGGAACAGAGGCGAGTGCTATTTGCACTGTGTATGGCAAATGGAGCGCAATAGTGACTCTTCTTAACAAAAAACAACTCTTGCTTGTAGGACAAGAAAAGGCATGTGATTCAACTTCATTTAGGACTGGGAAACAAACACTACCTCGCCTTACAAGAAACACACTCTGCTTTTGAGAAGAGCACTCTTCTACTCTCCTGTGTTTCCTATAGGGCCAGAACAGTGAGCTTGCTCAGAACAAAAGAACTGTGCTTCCTACACACATGGGCCTTATCTAGTTCAACTCTGCTTAGGAAACTGACAAGAACAGTAGCTTCTCTTCAGTCCAATACACTGTACTTGCTGGGAACAGACGCGAGTGCTATTTGCACTGTGTATGGCAAATGGAGCACAATAGTGACTCTTCTTACCAGAAAACAACTCCTGCTCGTAGGACCAGAAACTGCATGTGATTCAACTCCATTTCTGACTGGAAAAAAAAATACTATCTCGCCTTACAAGAAACACACTCTGCTTTTCAGAAAAGAGCAATCTTCTAATCTACTGTGTTTCCTATAGGCCCAGAACAGTGAGCTTGCTCAGAACAAAAGAATTGTGCTTCCGAAATACGGGCCATATCTAGTTAAACTCCACTTAGGAAACTGACAAGAACAGTAGGTTCTGTTCAGTCCAATACACTGTACTTGCTGGGAACAGACGCGAGTGCTCTTTGCACTGTGTATGGCAAATGGAGGGCAATGGTGACTCTTCTTACCAGAAAACAACTCCTGCTCGTAGGACCAGAAACTGCATGTGAATCAACTCCATTTCTGACTGGGAAACAAATACCAGCTCGCCTTACAAGAAACACACTCTGCTTTTGAGAAAAGAGCATTCTTCTACTCTACTGTGTGTTCTATAGGGCCAGAACAGTGAGCTTGCTCAGAACAAAAGAACTATGCTTCCGACACACGGGCCATATCTAGTTCAACTCTGCTTAGGAAACTGACAAGAACAGTAGCTTCTCTTCAGTCCAATACACTGTACTTGCTGGGAACAGACACTAGTGCTATTTGCACTGTGTATGGCAAATGGAGCACAATAGTGACTCTTCTTACCAGAAAACAACTCTTGCTCGTAGGACCAGAAACTGCATGTGATTCAACTCTATTTCTGACTGGGAAACAAAGACTAGCTCGCCTTACAAGAAACACACTCTGCTTTTGAGAAAAGAGGACTCTTCTACTCTCCTGTATTTCCTATAGGGCCAGAACAGTGAGCTTGATCAGAACAAAAGAACTGTGCTTCCGACATACGGGCCATGTCTAGTGCAACTCCACTTAGGAAACTGACGAGAACAGTAGCTTCTCTTCAGTCCAATACACTGTACTTGCTGGGATCAGACGCGAGTGCTCTTTGCACTGTGTATGGCACTTGGAAAACAAAAGTGACTCTTTTTACCACAAAACAACTCTTGCACATAGGACCAGAAACTGTATGTGATTCAAATCCTTTTCTGATTGGGAAACAAACACTATCTCGCCTTACAAGAAACACACTCTGCTTTTGAGAAAAGAGCATTCTTCTACTCTACTGGGTTTCCTATAGGGCCAGAACAGTAAGCTTGCTCAAAACAAAAGAACTGTGCTTCTGACACACGGGCCAATTCTAGTTCAACTCTGCTTAGGAAACTGACAAGAACAGTAGCTTCTCTTCAGTCCAATACACTGTACTTTCTGGGAACAGACGCGAGTGCTCTTTGCACTGTGTATGGCAAATGGAGCACAATAGTGACTCTTCTTACCTGAAAACAACTCTTGCTTGTAGGACCAGAAACTGCATGTGATTCAACTCCATTTCTGACTGGGAAACAAATACTAGCTCGCCTTACAAGAAACACACTCTGCTTTTGAGAAAAGAGCACTCTTCTACTCTCCTGTGTTTCCTATAGGGCCAGAACAGTGAGCTTGCTCAGAACAAAAGAACTGTGCTTCCTACACACACGGGCAATATCTACTTCAACTCTGCTTAGGAAACTGAAAAGAACAGTAGCTTCTCTTCAGTCCAATACACTGTAATTGCAGGGAACAGACGCGAGTGCTATTTGCACTGTGTATGGCAATGGGAGCTCAATAGTGACTCTTCTTAGCAGAAAAAAACTCTTGCTTGTAGGACCAGAAACTGCATGTGTTTCAAATCCAATTAGGACTGGGAAACAAACGCTAGCTCGCCTTACAAGAAACACACTCTGCTTTTGAGAAAAGAGCACTCTTCTAATCTACTGTGTTTCCTATAGGGCCAGAAGAGTGAGCTTGCTCAGAACAAAAGCACTGTGCTTCCGACATACGGGCCATATCTACATCAACTCTGCTTAGGAAACTGACAAGAACAGTAGCTTCTCTTCAGTCCAATACACTGTACTTGCTGGAAACAGACCCGTGTGCTCTTCTCACTGTGTATGGAGAATGGAGCACAAAAGTGACTCTTTTTACCACAAAACAACTCTTGCTCATAGGACCAGAAACTGCATGTGATTCAAATCCTTTTCTGATTGGGAAACAAACACTAGCTCGCCTTACAAGAAACACACTCTGCTTTTGAGAAAAGAGCATTCTTCTACTCTACTGGGTTTCCTATAGGACCAGAACAGTAAGCTTGCTCAAAACAAAAGAACTGTGCTTCCGAATTACGGGCCATATCTAGTTCAACTCCACTTAGAAAACTGAAGAGAACAGTAGCTTCTCTTCAGTCCAATACACTGTACTTGCTGGGAACAGACGCGAGTGCTATTTGCACTGTGTTTGGCAATGGGAGCGCAATAGTGACTCTTCTTACCAGAAAACAACTCTTGCTTGTAGGACAAGAAAATGCATGTGATTCAACTCCATTTAGGACTGGGAAACAAACACTACCTCGCCTTACAAGAAACACACTCTGCTTTTGAGAAGAGCACTCTTCTACTCTCCTGTGTTTCCTATAGGGCCAGAACAGTGACCTTGCTCAGAACAAAAGAACTGTGCTTCCTACACACACAGGCCATATCTAGTTCAACTCTGCTTAGGAAACTGACAAGAACAGTAGCTTCTCTTCAGTCCAATACACTGTAATTGCAGGGAACAGACGCGAGTGCTATTTGCACTGTGTATGGCAATGGGAGCGCAATAGTGACTCTTCTTAGCAGAAAACAACTCTTGCTCGTAGGACCAGTAACTGCATGTGATTCAACTCTATTTCTGACTGGGAAAAAAAGACTAGCTCGCCTTAAAAGAAACACACTCTGCTTTTGAGAAAAGAGCACTCTTCTAATCTACTGTGTTTCCTATAGGGCCAGAAGAGTGAGCTTGCTCAGAAAAAAAAGCACTGTGCTTCCGACACACGGGCCATATCTAGATCAACTCTGCTTAGTTAACTGACAAGAACAGTAGCTTCTCTTCAGTCCAATACACTGTACTTCCTGGAAACAGACCCGAGTGCTCTTCTCACTGTGTATGGAGAATGGAGCACAAAAGTGACTCTTTTTACCACAAAGCAACTCTTGCTCATAGGACCAGAAACTGCATGTGATTCAAATCCTTTTCTGATTGGGATTCAAACACTAGCTCGCCTTACAAGAAACACACTCTGCTTTTGAGAAAAGAGCATTCTTCTACTCTACTGGGTTTCCTATAGGGCCAGAACAGTAAGCTTGCTCAAAACAAAAGAACTGTGCTTCCGAATTACGGGCCATATCTAGTTCAACTCCACTTAGAACACTGAAGAGAACAGTAGCTTCTCTTCAGTCCAATACACTCTACTTGCTGGGAACAGACGCGAGTGCTATTTGCACTGTGTATGGCAAATGGAGCGCAATAGTGACTCTTCTTACCAGAAAACAACTCCTGCTCATAGGACCAGAAACTGCATGTGATTCAACTCCATTTCTGACTGGAAAAAAATACTAGCTCGCCTTACAAGAAACACACTCTGCTTTTCAGAAAAGAGCAATCTTCTAATCTACTGTGTTTCCTATAGGGCCAGAACAGTGAGCTTGCTCAGAACAAAAGAATTGTGCTTCCGAAATACGGGCCATATCTAGTTAAACTCCACTTAGGAAACTGACAAGAACAGTAGTATCTCTTCAGTCCAATACACTGTACTTGCTGGGAACAGACGCCAGTGCTATTTGCACTGTGTATGGCAAAGGGAGCGCAATAGTGACTCTTCTTACCAGAAAACAACTCTTGCTCGTAGGACCAGAAACTGCATGTGATTCAACTCTATTTCTGACTGGGAAACAAAGACTAGCTCGCCTTACAAGAAACACACTCTGCTTTTGAGAAAAGAGGACACTTCTACTGTCCTGTGTTTCCTATAGGGCCAGAACAGTGAGCTTGCTCAGAACAAAAGAACTGTGCTTCCGACATACGGACCATATCTAGTTCAACTCCACTTAGGAAACTGACAAGAACAGTAGCTTCTCTTCAGTCCAATACACTGTACTTGCTGGGATCAGACGCGAGTGCTCTTTGCACTGTGTATGGCACTTGGAGCAAAAAAGTGACTCTTTTTACCACAAAACAACTCTTGCACATAGGACCAGAAACTGTATGTGATTCAAATCCTTTTCTGATTGGGAAACAAACACTATCTCGCCTTACAAGAAACACACTCTGCTTTTGAGAAAAGAGCATTCTTCTACTCTACTGGGTTTCCTATAGGGCCAGAACAGTAAGCTTGCTCAAAACAAAAGTCCTGTGCTTCCGACACACGGGCCATATCTAGTTCAACTCTGCTTAGGAAACTGACAAGAACAGTAGCTTCTCTTCAGTCCAATACACTGTACTTGCTGAGAACAGACGCGAGTGCTCTTTGCACTGTGTATGGCAAATGGAGCGCAATAGTGACTCTTCTTACCAGAAAACAACTCCTGCTCGTAGGACCAGAAACTGCATGTGATTCAACTCCATTTCTGACTGGGAAACAAACACTATCTCGCCTTACAAGAAACACACTCTGCTTTTGAGAAAAGAGCATTCTTCTACTCTACTGGGTTTCCTATAGGACCAGAACAGTAAGCTTGCTCAAAACAAAAGAACTGTGTTTCCGAAATACGGGCCATATCTAGTTCAACTCCACTTAGAAAACTGAAGAGAACAGTAGCTTCTCTTCAGTCCAATACACTGTACTTGCTGGGAACAGACGCCAGTGCTATTTGCACTGTGTATGGCAAATGGAGCGCAATAGTGACTCTTCTTACCAGAAAACAACTCTTGCTTGTAGGACAAGAAAATGCATGTGATTCAACTCCATTTAGGACTGGGAAACAAACACTACCTCGCCTTACAAGAAACACACTCTGCTTTTGAGAAGAGCACTCTTCTACTCTCCTGTGTTTCCTATAGGGCCAGAACAGTGAGCTTGCTCAGAACAAAAGAACTGTGCTTCATACACACACAGGCCTTATCTAGTTCAACTCTGCTTAGGAAACTGAAAAGAACAGTAGCTTCTCTTCAGTCCAATACACTGTACTTGCTGGGAACAGACGCGAGTGCTATTTGCACTGTGTATGGCAAATGGAGCACAATAGTGACTCTTCTTACCAGAAAACAACTCTTGCTTGTAGGACCAGAAACTGCATGTGATTCAACTCCATTTCTGACTGGGAAACAAATACTAGCTCGCCTTACAAGAAACACACTCTGCTTTTGAGAAAAGAGCACTCTTCTAATCTACTGTGTTTCCTATAGGGCCAGAAGAGTGAGCTTGCTCAGAACAAAAGCACTGTGCTTCCGACACACGGGCCATATCTAGATCAACTCTGCTTAGGAAACTGACAAGAACAGTAGCTTCTCTTCAGTCCAATACACTGTACTTGCTGGGATCAGACGCGAGTGCTCTTTGCACTGTGTATGGCAAATGGAGCACAATAGTGACTCTTCTTACCAGAAAACAACTCTTGCTTGTAGGACCAGAAACTGCATGTGATTCAACTCCATTTCTGACTGGGAAACAAATACTAGCTCGCCTTACAAGAAACACACTCTGCTTTTGAGAAAAGAGCACTCTTCTACTCTCCTGTGTTTCCTATAGGGCCAGAACAGTGAGCTTGCTCAGAACAAAAGAACTGTGCTTCCTACACACACGGGCAATATCTACTTCAACTCTGCTTAGGAAACTGAAAAGAACAGTAGCTTCTCTTCAGTCCAATACACTGTAATTGCAGGGAACAGACGCGAGTGCTATTTGCACTGTGTATGGCAATGGGAGCGCAATAGTGACTCTTCTTAGCAGAAAAAAACTCTTGCTCGTAGGACCAGAAACTGCATGTGTTTCAAATCCAATTAGGACTGGGAAACAAACGCTAGCTCGCCTTACAAGAAACACACTCTGCTTTTGAGAAAAGAGCACTCTTCTAATCTACTGTGTTTCCTATAGGGCCAGAAGAGTGAGCTTGCTCAGAACAAAAGCACTGTGCTTCCGACATACGGGCCATATCTACATCAACTCTGCTTAGGAAACTGACAAGAACAGTAGCTTCTCTTCAGTCCAATACACTGTACTTGCTGGAAACAGACCCGTGTGCTCTTCTCACTGTGTATGGAGAATGGAGCACAAAAGTGACTCTCTTTACCACAAAACAACTCTTGCTCATAGGACCAGAAACTGCATGTGATTCAAATCCTTTTCTGATTGGGAAACAAACACTAGCTCGCCTTACAAGAAACACACTCTGCTTTTGAGAAAAGAGCATTCTTCTACTCTACTGGGTTTCCTATAGGACCAGAACAGTAAGCTTGCTCAAAACAAAAGAACTGTGCTTCCGAATTACGGGCCATATCTAGTTCAACTCCACTTAGAAAACTGAAGAGAACAGTAGCTTCTCTTCAGTCCAATACACTGTACTTGCTGGGAACAGACGCGAGTGCTATTTGCACTATGTATGGCAAATGGAGCACAATAGTGACTCTTCTTACCAGAAAACAACTCTTGCTTGTAGGACAAGAAAATGCATGTGATTCAACTCCATTTAGGACTGGGAAACAAACACTACCTCGCCTTACGAGAAACACACTCTGCTTTTGAGAAGAGCACTCTTCTACTCTCCTGTGTTTCCTATAGGGCCAGAACAGTGAGCTTTCTCAGAACAAAAGAACTGTGCTTCCTACACACACGGGCCATATCTAGTTCAACTCTGCTTAGGAAACTGACAAGAACAGTAGCTTCTCTTCAGTCCAATACACTGTACTTGATGTAAAAAGAACCGAGTGCTCTTCTCACTGTGTATGGAGATTGGAGCACAAAAGTGACTCTTTTTACCACAAAACAACTCTTGCTCATAGGACCAGAAACTGCATGTGATTCAAATCCTTTTCTGATTGGGAAACAAACACTAGCTCGCCTTACAAGAAACACACTCTGCTTTTGAGAAAAGAGCATTCTTCTACTCTACTGGGTTTCCTATAGGGCCAGAACAGTAAGCTTGCTCAAAACGAAAGAACTGTGCTTCCGACACAGGGGCCATATCTAGATCAACTCCACTTAGAAAACTGAAGAGAACAGTAGCTTCTCTTCAGTCCAATACACTGTACTTGCTGGGAACAGACGCGAGTGCTATTTGCACTGTGTATGGCAAATGGAGCGCAATAGTGACTCTTCTTACCAGAAAACAACTCCTGCTCGTAGGACCAGAAACTGCATGTGATTCAACTCCATTTCTGACTGGAAAAAAAAATACTAGCTCGCCTTACAAGAAACACACTCTGCTTTTGAGAAAAGAGCAATCTTCTAATCTACTGTGTTTCCTATAGGGCCAGAAGAGTGAGCTTGCTCAGAACAAAAGAACTGTGCTTCCGACACACGGGCCATATCTAGTTCAACTCTGCTTAGGAAACTGACAAGAACAGTAGCTTCTCTTCAGTCCAATACACTGTACTTGCTGGGAACAGACACCAGTGCTATTTGCACTGTGTATGGCAAATGGAGCGCAATAGTGACTCTTCTTACCAGAAAACAACTCTTGCTTGTAGGACAAGAAAATGCATTTGATTCAACTCCATTACGACTGGGAAACAAACACTACCTCGCCTTACAAGAAACACACTCTGCTTTTGAGAAGAGCACTCTTCTACTCTCCTGTGTTTCCTATAGGGCCAGAACAGTGACCTTGCTCAGAACAAAAGAACTGTGCTTCCTACACACACGGGCCATATCTACATCAACTCTGCTTAAGAAACTGACAAGAACAGTAGCTTCTCTTCAGTCCAATACACTGTACTTCCTGGAAACAGACCCGTGTGCTCTTCTCACTGTGTATGGAGAATGGAGCACAAAAGTGACTCTTTTTACCACAAAACAACTCTTGCTCATAGGACCAGAAACTGCATGTGATTCAAATCCTTTTCTGATTGGGAAACAAACACTAGCTCGCCTTACAAGAAACACACTCTGCTTTTGAGAAAAGAGCATTCTTCTACTCTACTGGGTTTCCTATAGGACCAGAACAGTAAGCTTGCTCAAAACAAAAGAACTGTGCTTCCGAATTACGGGCCATATCTAGTTCAACTCCACTTAGAAAACTGAAGAGAACAGTAGCTTCTCTTCAGTCCAATACACTGTACTTGCTGGGAACAGACGCGAGTGCTATTTGCACTGTGTATGGCAAATGGAGTGCAATAGTGACTCTTCTTACCAGAAAACAACTCTTGCTTGTTGGACAAGAAAATGCATGTGATTCAACTTCATTTAGGACTGGGAAACAAACACTACCTCGCCTTACAAGAAACACACTCTGCTTTTGAGAAGAGCACTCTTCTACTCTCCTGTGTTTCCTATAGGGCCAGAACAGTGAGCTTGCTCAGAACAAAAGAACTGTGCTTCCTACACACACGGGCCTTATCTAGTTCAACTCTGCTTAGGAAACTGACAAGAACAGTAGCTTCTCTTCAGTCCAATACACTGTACTTGCTGGGAACAGACACGAGTGCTATTTGCACTGTGTATGGCAAATGGAGCACAATAGTGACTCTTCTTACCAGAAAACAACTCTTGCTCGTAGGACCAGAAACTGCATGTGATTCAACTCTATTACTGACTGGGGAACAAAGACTAGCTCGCCTTACAAGAAACACACTCTGCTTTTGAGAAAAGAGGACTCTTCTACTCTCCTGTGTTTCCTATAGGGCCAGAACAGTGAGCTTGCTCAGAACAAAAGAACTTTGCTTCCGACTTACGGGCCATGTCTAGTGCAACTCCACTTAGGAAACTGAGGAGAACAGTAGCTTCTCTTCAGTCCAATACACTGTACTTGCTGGGATCAGACGCGAGTGCTCTTTGCACTGTGTATGGCACTTGGAGCACAAAAGTGACTCTTTTTACCACAAAACAACTCTTGCACATAGGACCAGAAACTGTATGTGATTCAAATCCTTTTCTGATTGGGAAACAAACACTATCTCGCCTTACAAGAAACACACTCTGCTTTTGAGAAAAGAGCATTCTTCTACTCTACTGGGTTTCCTATAGGGCCAGAACAGTAAGCTTGCTCAAAACAAAAGAACTGTGCTTCCGACACACGGGCCATATCTAGTTCAACTCTGCTTAGGAAACTGACAAGAACAGTAGCTTCTCTTCAGTCCAATACACTGTACTTGCTGGGAACAGACACGAGTGCTCTTTGCACTGTGTATGGCAAATGGAGCGCAATAGTGACTCTTCTTACAAGAAAACAACTCCTGCTCGTAGGACCAGAAACTGCATGTGATTCATCTCCATTTCTGACTGGGAAACAAATACTAGCTCGCCTTACAGGAAACACACTCTGCTTTTGAGAAAAGAGCATTCTTCTACTCTACTGTGTGTTCTATAGGGCCAGAACAGTGAGCTTGCTCAGAACAAAAGAACTGTGCTTCCGACACACGGGCCATATCTAGTTCAACTCTGCTTAGGAAACTGACAAGAACAGTAGCTTCTCTTCAGTCCAATACACTGTACTTGCTGGGAACAGACGCGAGTGCTATTTGCACTGTGTATGGCAAATGGAGCACAATAGTGACTCTTCTTACCAGAAAACAACTCTTGCTTGTAGGACCAGAAACTGTATGTGATTCAACTCCATTTCTGACTGGGAAACAAATACTAGCTCGCCTTGCAAGAAACACACTCTGCTTTTGAGAAAAGAGCACTCTTCTACTCTCCTGTGTTTCCTATAGGGCCAGAACAGTGAGCTTGCTCAGAACAAAAGAACTGTGCTTCCTACACACACGGGCCATATCTACTTCAACTCTGCTTAGGAAACTGAAAAGAACAGTAGCTTCTCTTCAGTCCAATACACTGTAATTGCAGGGAACAGACGCGAGTGCTATTTGCACTGTGTATGGCAATGGGAGCGCAATAGTGACTCTTCTTAGCAGAAAAAAACTCTTGCTCGTAGGACCAGAAACTGCATGTGTTTCAAATCCAATTAGGACTGGGAAACAAACGCTAGCTCGCCTTACAAGAAACACTCTGTTTTGAGAAAAGAGCACTCTTCTAATCTACTGTGTTTCCTATAGGGCCAGAAGAGTGAGCTTGCTCAGAACAAAAGCACTGTGCTTCCGACATACGGGCCATATCTACATCAACTCTGCTTAGGAAACTGACAAGAACAGTAGCTTCTCTTCAGTCCAATACACTGTACTTGCTGGAAACAGACCCGTGTGCTCTTCTCACTGTGTATGGAGAATGGAGCACAAAAGTGACTCTTTTTACCACAAAACAACTCTTGCTCATAGGACCAGAAACTGCATGTGATTCAAATCCTTTTCTGATTGGGAAACAAACACTAGCTCGCCTTACAAGAAACACACTCTGCTTTTGAGAAAAGAGCATTCTTCTACTCTACTGGGTTTCCTATAGGACCAGAACAGTAAGCTTGCTCAAAACAAAAGAACTGTGCTTCCGAATTACGGGCCATATCTAGTTCAACTCCACTTAGAAAACTGAAGAGAACAGTAGCTTCTCTTCAGTCCAATACACTGTACTTGCTGGGAACAGACGCGAGTGCTATTTGCACTGTGTATGGCAAATGGAGCGCAATAGTGACTCTTCTTACCAGAAAACAACTCTTGCTTGTAGGACAAGAAAATGCATGTGATTCAACTCCATTTAGGACTGGGAAACAAACACTACCTCGCCTTACGAGAAACACACTCTGCTTTTGAGAAGAGCACTCTTCTACTCTCCTGTGTTTCCTATAGGGCCAGAACAGTGAGCTTTCTCAGAACAAAAGAACTGTGCTTCCTACACACACGGGACATATCTAGTTCAACTCTGCTTAGGAAACTGAAGAGAACAGTAGCTTTTCTTCAGTCCAATACACTGTACTTGCTGGGAACAGACGCGAGTGCTATTTGCACTGTGTTTGGCAAATGGAGCGCAATAGTGACTCTTCTTACCAGAAAACAACTCCTGCTCGTAGGACCAGAAACTGCATGTGATTCAACTCCATTTCTGACTGGAAAAAAAAATACTAGCTCGCCTTATAAGAAACACACTCTGCTTTTGAGAAAAGAGCAATCTTCTAATCTACTGTGTTTCCTATAGGGCCAGAACAGTGAGCTTGCTCAGAACAAAAGAATTGTGCTTCCGAAATATGGGCCATATCTAGTTAAACTCCACTTAGGAAACTGACAAGAACAGTAGGTTGTCTTCAGTCCAATACACTGTACTTGCTGGGAACAGACGCCAGTGCTCTTTGCACTGTATATGGCAAATGGAGCACAATAGTGACACTTCTTACCAGAAAACAACTCTTGCTTGTAGGACCAGAAACTGCATGTGATTCAACTCCATTTCTGACTGGGAAACAAACGCTAGCTCGCCTTACAAGAAACACACTCTGCTTTTGAGAAAAGAGCACTCTTCTACTCTACTGTGTTTCCTATAGGGCCAGAACAGTGAGCTTGCTCAGAACAAAAGAACTGTGCTTCCTACACACACGGGCCATATCTACTTCAACTCTGCTTAGGAAACTGACAAGAACAGTAGCTTCTCTTCAGTCCAATACACTGTAAATGCAGGGAACAGACGCGAGTGCTATTTGCACTGTGTATGACAATGGGAGCACAATAGTGACTCTTCTTAGCAGAAAAAAACTCTTGCTGGTAGGACCAGAAACTGCATGTGTTTCAAATCCAATTAGGACTGGGAAACAAATGCTAGCTCGCCTTACAAGAAACACACTCTGCTTTTGAGAAAAGAGCACTCTTCTAATCTACTGTGTTTCCTATAGGGCCAGAAGAGTGAGCTTGCTCGGAACAAAAGCACTGTGCTTCCGACATACGGGCCATATCTAGATCAACTCTGCTTAGGAAACTGACAAGAACAGTAGCTTCTCTTCAGTCCAATACACTGTACTTGCTGGAAACAGACCCGAGTGCTCTTCTCACTGTGTATGGAGAATGGAGCACAAAAGTGACTCTTTTTACCACAAAACAACTCTTGCTCATAGGACCAGAAACTGCATGTGATTCAAATCCTTTTCTGATTGGGAAACAAACACTAGCTCGCCATACAAGAAACACACTCTGCTTTTCAGAAAAGAGCAATCTTCTAATCTACAGTGTTTCCTATAGGGCCAGAACAGTGAGCTTGCTCAGAACAAAAGAATTGTGCTTCCGAAATACGGGCCATATCTTGTTAAACTCCACTTAGAAAAATGACAAGAACAGTAGGTTCTCTTCAGTCCAATACACTGTACTTGCTGGGAACAGACGCGAGTGCTATTTGCACTGTGTATGGCTACGGAAGCGTAATAGTGACTCTTCTTACCAGAAAACAACTCTTGCTTGTAGGACAAGAAAATGCATGTGATTCAACTCCATTTAGGACTGGGAAACAAACACTACCTCGCCTTACAAGAAACACACTCTGCTTTTGAGAAGAGCACTCTTCTACTCTCCTGTGTTTCCTATAGGGCCAGAACAGTGAGCTTGCTCAGAACAAAAGAACTGTGCTTCCTACACAAACGGGCCATATCTATTTCAACTCTGCTTAGGAAACTGAAAAGAACAGTAGCTTCTCTTCAGTCCAATACACTGTAATTGCAGGGAACAGACGCGAGGGCTATTTGCACTGTGTATGGCAATGGGAGCACAATAGTGACTCTTCTTACCAGAAAACAACTCTTGCTCATAGGACCAGAAACTGCATGTGATTCAACTCTATTTCTGACTGGGAAACAAAGATTAGCTCGCCTTACAAGAAACACACTCTGCTTTTGAGAAAAGAGCACTCTTCTACTCTCCTGTGTTTCCTATAGGGCCAGAACAGTGAGCTTGCTCAGAACAAAAGCACTGTGCTTCACACACACGGGCCATATCTAGATCAACTCTGCTTAGGAAACTGACAAGAACAGTAGCTTCTCTTCACTCCAATACACTGTACTTGCTGGGAACAGACGCGAGTGCTATTTGCACTGTGTATGGCAAAAGGAGCACAATAGTGACTCTTCTTACCAGAAAACAACTCTTGCTTGTAGGACCAGAAACTGCATGTGATTCAACTCCATGTCTGACTGGGAATCAAATACTAGCTCGCCTTACAAGAAACACACTCTGCTTTTGAGAACAGAGCACTCTTCTACTCTCCTGTGTTTCCTATAGGGCCAGAACAGTGAGCTTGCTCAGAACAAAAGAACTGTGCTTCCTACACACACGGGCCATATCTACTTCAACTCTGCTTAGGAAACTGAAAAGAACAGTAGCTTCTCTTCAGTCCAATACACTGTAATTGCAGGGAACAGACGCAAGTGCTATTTGCACTGTGTATGGCAATGGGAGCGCAATAGTGACTCTTCTTAGCAGAAAACAACTCTTGCTCATAGGACCAGAATCTGCATGTGTTTCAAATCCGTTTAGGACTGGGAAACAAACGCTAGCTCGCCTTACAAGAAACACACTCTGCTTTTGAGAAAAGAGCACTCTTCTAATCTACTGTGTTTCCTATAGGGCCAGAAGAGTGAGCTTGCTCAGAACAAAAGCACTGTGCTTCCGACACACGGGCCATATCTAGATCAACTCCACTTAGAAAACTGAAGAGAACAGTAGCTTCTCTTCAGTCCAATACACTGTACTTGCTGGGAACAGACGCAAGTGCTATTTGCACTGTGTATGGCAAATGGAGCACAATAGTGACTCTTCTTACCAGAAAACAACTCTTGCTCGTAGGACCAGAAACTGCATGTGATTCAACTCCATTTGTGACTGGAAAAAAAATACTAGTCGCCTTACAAGAAACACACTCTGCTTTTCAGAAAAGAGCAATCTTCTAATCTACTGTGTTTCCTATAGGGCCAGAACAGTGAGCTTGCTCAGAACAAAAGAACTGTGCTTCCGACGTAAGGGCCATATCTAGTTCAACTCCACTTAGGAAACTGACGAGAACAGTAGCTTCTCTTCAGTCCAATACACTGTACTTGCTGGGATCAGACGCGAGTGCTCTTTGCACTGTGTATGGCACTTGGAGCAAAAAAGTGACTCTTTTTACCACAAAACAACTCTTGCACATAGGACCAGAAACTGTATGTGATTCAAAACCTTTTCTGAATGGGAAACAAACACTATCTCGCCTTACAAGAAACACACTCTGCTTTTGAGAAAAGAGCATTCTTCTACTCTACTGGGTTTCCTATATGGCCAGAACAGTAAGCTTGCTCAAAACAAAAGTACTGTGCTTCCGACACACGGGCCATATCTAGTTCAACTCTGCTTAGGAAACTGACAAGAACAGTAGCTTCTCTTCAGTCCAATACACTGTACTTGCTGGGAACAGATGCGAGTGCTCTTTGCACTGTGTATGGCAAATGGAGCGCAATAGTGACTCTTCTTACCAGAAAACAACTCCTGCTCGTAGGACCAGAAACTGCATGTGATTCAACTCCATTTCTGACTGGGAAACAAACACTATCTCGCCTTACAAGAAACACACTCTGCTTTTCAGAAAAGAGCAATCTTCTAATCTACTGTGTTTCCTATAGGGCCAGAACAGTGAGCTTGCTCAGAACAAAAGAATTGTGCTTCCGAAATACGGGCCATATCTAGTTAAACTCCACTTAGGAAACTGACAAGAACAGTAGGTTCTCTTCAGTCCAATACACTGTACTTGCTGGGAACAGACGCCAGTGCTATTTGCACTGTGTATGGCAATGCGAGCACAATAGTGACTCTTCTTACCAGAAAACAAGTCTTGCTCGTAGGACCAGAAACTGCTTGTGATTCAACTCCGTTTATGACTGGGAAACAAATGATAGCTTGCCTTACAAAAAACACACTCTGCTTTTGAGAAAAGAGCACTCTTCTACTATACTGTGTTTCCTATAGGGCCAGAACAGTGAGCTTGCTCAGAACAAAAGAACTGTGCTTGCTACACACACGGGCCATATCTAGTTCAACTCTGCTTAGGAAACTGACAAGAACAGTAGCTTCTCTTCAGTCCAATACACTGTACTTGCTGGGAACAGACGCGAGGGCTATTTGCACTGTGTATGGCAAATGGAGCACAATAGTGACTCTTCTTACCAGAAAACAATTTTTGCTCGTACGACCAGAAACTGCATGTGATTCAACTCCATTTCTGACAGGGAAACAAATAATAGCTCGCCTTACAAGAAACACACTCTGCTTTTGAGAAAAGAGCACTCTTCTACTCTCCTGTGTTTCCTATAGGGTCAGAACAGTAAGCTTGCTCAAAACAAAAGAACTGTGCTTCTGACACATGAGCCATATCTAGTTCAACTCTGCTTAAGAAACTGACAAGAACAGTAGCTTCTCTTCAGTCCAATACACTGTTCTTGCTGGGAACAGACACGAGTGCTATTTGCACTGTGTAAGGCAAATGCAGCGCAATAGTGACTCTTCCTACCAGAAAACAACTCCTGCTCGTAGGACCAAAAACTGCATGTGATTCAACTCCATTTCTGACTGGGAAACAAACACCAGCTGGCCTTACAAGAAACACACTCTGCTTTTGAGAAGAGCAATCTTCTACTGTCCTGTGTTTCCTATAGGGCCAGAACAGTGAGCTTGCTCAGAACAAAAGAACTGTGCTTCCTACACACAGGGGCCATATCTAATTCAACTCTGCTTAGGAAACTGAAAAGAACAGTAGCTTCTCTTCAGTCCTATACACTGTACTTGCTGGGAACCGAAGCGAGTGCTATTTGCACTGTGTATGGCAATGGGAGCGCAATAGTGACTCTTCTTACCAGAAAACAACTCTTGCTCGTAGGACCAGAAAATGCATGTGATTCAACTCCGTTTATGACTGGGAAACAAATGCTAGCTTGGCTTACAAAAAACACACTCTGCTTTTGAGAAAAGAGCATTTTCTACTCTCCTGTTTTTCCTATAGGGCCAGAACAGTGAGCTTGCTCAGAACAAAAGAACTGTGCTTGCTACACACACATGCCATATCTAGTTCAACTCTGCTTAGGAAACTGACAAGAACAGTAGCTTCTCTTCAGTCCAATACACTGTACGTGCTGGGAACAAACGCCAGTGCTATTTGCACTGTATATGGCAAAGGGAGCATAATACTCTTCTTAGCAGAAAACAACTCTTGCTCATAGGACCAGAAACTGCATGTGTTTCAACTCCATTTAGGACTGGGAAACAAACGCTAGCTCGCCTTACAAGGAACACACTCTGCTTTTCAAAAAAAGCGCACTCTTCTAATCTACTGTGTTTCCTATAGGGCCAGAACAGTGAGCTTGCTCAGAACAAAAGAACTGTGCTTCCGAATTACGGGCCATATCTAGTTCAACTCCACTTAGGAAACTGACGAGAACAGTAGCTTCTCTTCAGTCCAATACACTGTACTTGCTGGGAACAGATGCCTGTGCTATTTGCACTGTGTATGGCATATGGAGCACAATAGTGACTCTTCTTACCGGAAAACAACTCTTGCTTATAGGACAAGAAACTGCATGTGATTCATCTCCATTTAGGACTGGGAAACAAACACTAGCTTGCCTTACAAGAAACACACTCTGCTTTTGAGAAAAGAGCACTCTTCTACTCTCCTGTGTTTCCTATAGGGCCAGAACAGTGAGCTTGCTCAGAACAAAAGAACTGTGCTTCCTACACACACGGGACATATCTACTTCAATTCTGCTTAGGAATCTGATGAGAACAGTAGCTTCTCTTCAGTCCAATACACTGTCCTTGCTGGGAACAGAAGCGAGTGCTATTTGCACTGTGTATGGCAAATGGAGCGCAGTAGTGACTCTTCTTACCAGAAAACAACTCTTGCTCGTAGGACAAGAAATTGCATTGATTCAACTCCATTTCTGACTGGGAAACAAATACTAGCTCGCCTTACAAGAAACACACTCTGCTTTTGAGAAAAGAGCATTCTTCTACTCTACTGTGTTTCCTATAGGGCCAGAACATTGAGCTTGCTCAGAACAAAAGAACTGTGCTTCCGACCTACGGGCCATATATAGTTCAACTCCACTTAGGAAACTGACGAGAACAGTAGCTTCTCTTCAGTCCAATACACTGTACTTCCTGGGAACAGACAGGAGAGATATTTGCACTGTGAATGGCAATGGGAGCACAATAGTGACTCTTCTTACCAGAAAACAACTCCTGCTCGTAGGACCAGAAACTGCATGTGATTCAACTCCATTTCTGACTGGGAAACAAAGATTAGCTCGCCTTACAAGAAACACACTCTGCTTTTGAAAAAGAGCACTCTTCTAATCTACTGTGTTTCCTATAGGGCCAGAACAGTGAGCTTGCTCAGAACAAAAGAACTGTGCTTCTGACGTACGGGCCATATCTAGTTCAACTCCTCTTAGGAAACTGACGAGAACAGTAGCTTCTCTTCAGTCCAATATACTGTACTTGCTGGGAACAGACGCGAGTGCTATTTGCACTGTGTATGGCAATGGGACCACAATAGTTACTCTTCTTACCAGAAAAAACCTCTTGCTCATAGGACAAGAAACTGCATGTGATTCAACTCGGTTTACGAATGGGAAACAAACGCTAGCTCGCCTTACAAGAAACACACTCTGCTTTCGAGAAAAGAGCACTCTTCTACTCTCCTGTGTTTCCTATAGGGCCAGAACAGTGAGCTTGCTCAGAACAAAATAACTGTGCTTCCTACACACACGGGCCATATCTAGTTCAACTCTGCTTAGGAAACTGACGAGAACAGTAGCTTCTCTTCAGTCCAATACAGTGTACTTGCTGGGAACACACGTGAGTGCTATTTGCACTGTATAAGGCAATGGGAGCACAGTAGTGACTCTTCTTACCACAAAACAACTCTTGCTCGTAGGACAAGAAATTGCATGTGATTCAACTCCATTTCTGACTGGGAAACAAATACTAGTTCGCCTTACAAGAAACACACTCTACTTTTGAGAAAAGAGCATTCTTCTACTCTACTGTGTTTCCTGTAGGGCCAGAATATTGAGCTTGCTCAGAACAAAAGAACTGTGCTTCCGAATTACGGGCCATATGTAGTTCAACTCCACTTAGGAAACTGACAAGAACAGTAGCTTCCCTTCAGTCCAATACACTCTACTTGCTGGGAACAGACAGGAGAGCTATTTGCACTGTGTATGGCAATGGGAGCACAATAGTGACTCTTCTTACCAGAAAACAACTCCTGCTCGTAGGACCAGAAACTGCATGTGATTCAACTCCATTTAGGACTGGGAAACAAACACTAGCTCGCCTTACAAGAAACACACTCTGCTTTTGAGAAAAGAGCACTCTTCTACTCTCCTGTGTTTCCTATAGGGCCAGAACAATGACCTTGCTCAGAACAAAAAACTGTGCTACCTACACACACGGGCCATATCTAGTTCAACTCCACTTAGGAAACTGACGAGAACAGTAGCTTCTCTTCAGTCCAATACACTGTACTTGCTGGGAACAGACGCGAGTGCTATTTGCACTGTGTATGGCAATGGGAGCACAATAGTGACTCTTCTTACCAGAAAACAACTCTTGCTTGTAGGACAAGAAACTGCATGTGATTCAACTCCATATAGGACTGGGAAACAAATGCTAGCTCGCCTTAAAAGAAACACGCTCTGCTTTTGAGAAAAGAGCACTCTAGTACTCTCCTGTGTTTCCTATAGGGCCAGAACAATTAGCTTGCTCAGAACAAATTAACTGTGCTTCCGACATACAGGCCATATGTAGTTCAACTCCCATTAGGAAACTGACGAGAACGATATCTTCTCTTCAGTACAATACACTGTACTTGCTGGGAACAGACATGAGTGTTATTTGCACTGTGTATGGCAAATGGAGCACAATAGTGACTCTTCTTACCAGAAAACAACTATTGCTTGTAGGACAAGAAAATGCATGTGATTCAACTCCATTTCTGTCTGGGAAACAAATACTAGCTCCCCTTACAAGAAACACAGTCTGCTTTTGAGAAAAGAGCACTCTTCTACTCTCCCGTGTTTCCTATAGGGCCAGAACAGTGAGCTTGCTCAGAACAAAGAACTGTGCTTCCTACACACATGGGCCATACCTAGTTCAACTCTGCTTAGGAAACTGACAAGAACAGTAGCTTCATTCAGTCCAATACACTGTACTTGCTGGAAACAGACCCGAGTGCTCTTCTCACTGTGTATGGCGAATGGAGCACAAAAGTGACTCTTTTTACCACAAAACAACTCTTGCTCATAGGACCAGAAACTGCATGTGATTCAACTCCATTGAGGACTGGGAAACAAACACCAGCTCGCCTTACAAGAAACACACTCTGCTTTTGAGAAGAGCACTCTTCTACTCTCCTGTGTTTCCTATAGGGCCAGAACAGTGAGCTTGCTCAGAACAAAAGAACTGTGCTTCCGATGTACGGGCCATATCTAGTTCAACTCTACTTAGGAAACTGTCCAGAACAGTAGCTTCTCTTCAGTCCAATACACTGTACTTGCTGAAAACAGACACGAGTGCTATTTGCACTGTGTATGGCAAATGAGCGCAATAGTGACTCTACTTAGCAGAAAACAACTCTTGCTCATAGGACCAGAAACTGCATGTGATTCAACTCCGTTTATGACTGGGAAACAAATGCTAGCTTGCCTTACAAGAAACACACTCTGCTTTTGAGAAAAGAGCACTCTTCTACTATACTGTGTTTCCTATAGGGCCAGAACAGTGAGCTTGCTCAGAAAAAAAGAACTGTGCTTTCTACACACACTGGCCATATCTAGTTCAACTCTGCTTAGGAACCTGACTAGAACAGTAGCTTCTCTTCAGTCCAATACACTGTACTTGCTGGGAACAGACGCCTGTGCTATTTGCACTGTATATGGCAAAGGGAGCATAATACTCTTTTTAGCAGAAAACAACTATTGCTCTTAGGACCACAAACTGCATGTGTTTCAACTCCGTTTAGGACTGGGAAACAAACCATAGCTCGCCTTACAAGAAACACACTCTGCTTTTCAGAAAAGAGCACTCTTCTACTCTCCTGTGTTTCCTGTAGGGCCAGAACAGTGAGCTTGCTCAGAACAAAAGAACTGTGCTTCCAAATTACGGGCCATATCTAGTTCAACTCCACTTAGGAAACTGACGAGAACAGTAGCTTCTCTTCAGTCCAATACACTGTACTTGCTGGGAACAGACGCAAGTGCTATTTGCACTGTGTGGCAAATGGAGCACAATAGTGACTCTTCTTACCAGAAAACAACTCTTGCTTGTAGGACCAGAAACTGCATGTGATTCAACTCCATTTCTGACTGGGAAACAAATACTAGCTCGCCTTACAAGAAACACACTCTGCTTTTGAGAAAAGAGCACTCTTCTACTCTCCTGTGTTTCCTATAGGGCCAGAACAGTGAGCTTGCTCAGAACAAAAGAACTGTGCTTCCTACACACACGGGCCATATCTAGTTCAACTCTGCTTAGGAAACTGACAAGAACAGTAGCTTCTCTTCAGTCCAATACACTGTACTTGCTGGGAACAGACACGAGTGCTATTTGTACTGTGTATGGCAAATGGAGCACAATAGTGATTCTTCTTACCAGAAAACAACTCTTGCTCGTAGGACCGGAAACTGCATGTGATTCAAATCTATTTCTGACTGGGAAACAAAGACTAGCTCGCCTTACAAGAAACACACTCTGCTTTTGAGAAAAGAGCACTCTTCTACTCTCCTGTGTTTCCTATAGGGCCAGAACAGTGAGCTTGCTCAGAACAAAAGAACTGTGCTTCCAACATACGGCCATATCTAGATCAACTCCACTTAGGAAACTGACGAGAACAGTAGCTTCTCTTCAGTCCAATACACTGTACTTGCTGGGATCAGACGCGAGTGCTCTTTGCACTGTGTATGGCACTTGGAGCACAAAAGTGACTCTTTTTACCACAAAACAACTCTTGCACATAGGACCAGAAACTGTATGTGATTCAAATCCTTTTCTGATTGGGAAACAAACACCAGCTCGCCTTACAAGAAACACACTCTGCTTTTGAGAAAAGAGCACTCTTCTACTATACTGTGTTTCCTATAGGGCCAGAACAGTGAGCTTGCTCAGAACAAAAGAACTGTGCTTCCGACAAACGGGCCATATCTAGTTCAACTCTGCTTAGGAAACTGACAAGAACAGTAGCTTCTCTTCAGTCCAATACACTGTACTTGCTGGGAACAGACGCGAGTGCTATTTGCACTGTGTATAGCAAAAGGAGCACAATAGTGACTCTTCTTACCAGAAAACAACTCTTGCTTGTAGGACCAGAAACTGCATGAGTCAACTCCATTTCTGACTGGGAAACAAATACTAGCTCGCCTTACAAGAAACACACTCTGCTTTTGAGAAAAGAGCACTCTTCTACTCTCCTGTGTTTCCTATAGGGCCAGAACAGTGAGCTTGCTCAGAACAAAAGAACTGTGCTTCCTACACACACGGGCCATATCTACTTCAACTCTGCTTAGGAAACTGAAAAGAACCGTAGCTTCTCTTCAGTCCAATACACTGTAATTGCAGGGAACAGACGCGAGGGCTATTTGCACTGTGTATGGCAATGGGAGCGCAATAGTGACTCCTCTTAGCAGAAAACAACTCTTGCTCGTAGGACCAGAAACTGCATGTGTTTCAAATCCGTTTAGGACTGGGAAACAAACGCTAGCTCGCCTTACAAGAAACACACTCTGCTTTTGAGAAAAGAGCACTCTTCTAATCTACTGTGTTTCCTATAGGGCCAGAAGAGTGAGCTTGCTCAGAACAAAAGCACTGTGCTTCCGACACACGGGCCATATCTAGATCAACTCTGCTTAGGAAACTGACAAGAACAGTAGCTTCTCTTCAGTCCAATACACTGTACTTGCTGGAAACAGACCCGAGTGCTCTTCTCACTGTGTATGGAGAATGGAGCACAAAAGTGACTCTTTTTACCACAAAACAACTCTTGCTCATAGGACCAGAAACTGCATGTGATTCAAATCCTTTTCTGATTGGGAAACAAACACTAGCTCGCCTTACAAGAAACACACTCTGCTTTTGAGAAAAGAGCATTCTTCTACTCTACTGGGTTTCCTATAGGGCCAGAACAGTAAGCTTGCTCAAAACAAAAGAACTGTGCTTCCGACAAACGGGCCATATCTAGTTCAACTCCACTTAGAAAACTGAAGAGAACAGTAGCTTCTCTTCAGTCCAATACACTGTACTTGCTGGGAACAGACGCGAGTGCTATTTGCACTGTGTATGGCAAATGGAGCGCAATAGTGACTCTTCTTACCAGAAAACAACTCCTGCTCGTAGGACCAGAAACTGCATGTGATTCAACTCCATTTCTGACTGGAAAAAAAATACTAGCTCGCCTTACAAGAAACACACTCTGCTTTTCAGAAAAGAGCAATCTTCTAATCTACTGTGTTTCCTATAGGGCCAGAACAGTGAGCTTGCTCAGAACAAAAGAATTGTGCTTCCGAAATACGGGCCATATCTAGTTAAACTCCACTTAGGAAACTGACAAGAACAGTAGGTTCTCTTCAGTCCAATACACTGTACTTGCTGGGAACAGACGCGAGTGCTCTTTGCACTGTGTATGGCAAATGGAGCGCAATAGTGACTCTTCTTACCAGAAAACAACTCCTGCTGGTAGGACCAGAAACTGCATGTGATTCAACTCCATTTCTGACTGGGAAACAAATACTAGCTCGCCTTACAAGAAACACACTCTGCTTTTGAGAAGAGAGCATTCTTCTACTCTACTGTGTGTTCTATAAGGCCAGAACAGTGAGCTTGCTCAGAACAAAAGAACTGTCCTTCCGACACACGGGCCACATCTAGTTCAACTCTGCTTAGGAAACTGACAAGAACAGTAGCTTCTCTTCAGTCCAATACACTGTACTTGCTGGGAACAGACGCGAGTGCTATTTGCACTGTGTATGGCAAATGGAGCACAATAGTGACTCTTCTTACCAGAAAACAACTCTTGCTTGTAGGACCAGAAACTGCATGTGATTCAACTCCATTTCTGACTGGGAAACAAATACTAGCTCGCCTTACAAGAAACACACTCTGCTTTTGAGAAAAGAGCACTCTTCTTCTCTCCTGTGTTTCCTATAGGGCCAGAACAGTGAGCTTGCTCAGAACAAAAGAACTGTGCTTCCTACACACACGGACCATATCTACTTCATCTCTGCTTAGGAAACTGAAAAGAACAGTAGCTTCTCTTCAGTCCAATACACTGTAATTGCAGGGAACAGACGCGAGTGCTATTTGCACTGTGTATGGCAATGGGAGCACAATAGTGACTCTTCTTAGCAGAAAAAAACTCTTGCTCGTTGGACCAGAAACTGCATGTGTTTCAAATCCAATTAGGACTGGGAAACAAACGCTAGCTCGCCTTACAAGAAACACATTCTGCTTTTGAGAAAAGAGCACTCTTCTAATCTACTGTGTTTCCTATAGGGCCAGAAGAGTGAGCCTGCTCAGAACAAAAGCACTGTGCTTCCAACATACGGGACATATCTACATCAACTCTGCTTAGGAAACTGACAAGAACAGTAGCTTCTCTTCAGTCCAATACACTGTACTTTCTGGGAACAGACGCGAGTGCTCTTTGCACTGTGTATGGCAAATGGAGCACAAAAGTGACTCTTCTTACCAGAAAAATACTCCTGCTCGTAGGACAAGAAACTGCATGTGATTCAACTCCATTTCTGACTGGGAAACAAATACTAGCTCGCCTTACAAGAAACACACTCTGCTTTTGAGAAAAGAGCATTCTTCTACTCTACTGTGTGTTCTATAGGGCCAGAACAGTGAGCTTGCTCAGAACAAAAGAACTGTGCTTCCTACACACACGGGCCATATCTAGTCCAACTCTGCTTAGGAAACTGACAAGAACAGTAGCTTCTCTTCAGTCCAATACACTGTACTTGCTGGGAACAGACGCGAGTGCTATTTGCACTGTGTATGGCAAATGGAGCACAATAGTGACTCTTCTTACCAGAAAACAACTCTTGCTTGTAGGACCAGAAACTGCATGTGATTCAACTCCATTTCTGACTGGGAAACAAATACTAGCTCGCCTTACAAGAAACACACTCTGCTTTTGAGAAAAGAGCACTCTTCTAATCTACTGAGTTTCCTATAGGGCCAGAAGAGTGAGCTTGCTCAGAACAAAAGCACTGTGCTTCCGAAACACGGGCCATATCTAGATCAACTCTGCTTAGGAAACTGACAAGAACAGTAGCTTCTCTTCAGTCCAATACACTGTACTTGCTGGAAACAGACCCGAGTGCTCTTCTCACTGTGTATGGAGAATGGAGCACAAAAGTGACTCTTTTTACCACAAAACAACTCTTGCTCATAGGACCAGAAACTGCATGTGATTCAAATCCTTTTCTGATTGGGAAACAAACACTAGCTCGCCTTACAAGAAACACACTCTGGTTTTGAGAAAAGAGCATTCTTCTACTCTACTGGGTTTCCTATAGGACCAGAACAGTAAGCTTGCTCAAAACAAAAGAACTGTACTTCCGAATTACGGGCCATATCTAGTTCAACTCCACTTAGAAAACTGAAGAGAACAGTAGCTTCTCTTCAGTCCAATACACTGTACTTGCTGGGAACAGACGCGAGTGCTATTTGCACTGTGTATGGCAAATGGAGCGCAATAGTGACTCTTTTTACCACAAAACAACTCTTGCTCATAGGACCAGAAACTGCATGTGATTCAAATCCTTTTCTGATTGGGAAACAAACACTAGCTCGCCTTACAAGAAACACACTCTGCTTTTGAGAAAAGAGCATTCTTCTACTCTACTGGGTTTCCTATAGGACCAGAACAGTAAGCTTGCTCAAAACAAAAGAACTGTGCTTCCGAATTATAGGCCATATCTAGTTCAACTCCACTTAGAAAACTGAAGAGAACAGTAGCTTCTCTTCAGTCCAATACACTGCACTTGTTGGGAACAGTCGCGAGTGCTATTTGCATTGTGTATGCAAATGGAGCGGAATAGTGACTCTTCTTAACAGAAAACAACTCCTGCTCATAGGACCAGAAACTGCATGTGATTCAACTCCATTTCTGACTGGAAAAAAAATACTAGCTCGCCTTACAAGAAACACACTCTGCTTTTCAGAAAAGAGCAATCTTCTAATCTACTGTGTTTCCTATAGGGCCAGAACAGTGAGCTTGCTCAGAACAAATGAACTGTGCTTCCAACACACGGGCCATATTAGTTCAACTCTGCTTAGGAAACTGAGAAGAACAGTAGCTTCTCTTCAGTCCAATACACTGTACTTGCTGGGAACAGACGCGAGTGCTATTTGCACTGTGTATGGCAATGGGAGCGCAATAGTGACTCTTCTTACCAGAAAACAACTCTTGCTTGTAGGACAAGAAAATGCATTTGATTCAACTCCATATAGGACTGGGAAACAAACACTACCTCGCCTTACAAGAAACACACTCTGCTTTTGAGAAGAGCACTCTTCTACTCTCCTGTGTTTCCTATAGAGCCAGAACGTGACCTTGCTCAGAACAAAAGAACTGTGCTTCCTACACACACGGGCCATATCTAGTTCAAGTCTGCTTAGGAAACTGACAAGAACAGTAGCTTCTCTTCAGTCCAATACACTGTACTTGATGGAAACAGACCCGAGTGCTCTTCTCACTGTGTATGGAGATTGGAGCACAAAAGTTACTCTTTTTACCACAAAACAACTCTTGCTCATAGGACCAGAAACTGCATGTGATTCAAATCCTTTTCTGATTGGGAAACAAACATTCGCTCGCCTTACAAGAAACACACTCTGCTTTTGAGAAAAGAGCATTCTTCTACTCTACTGGGTTTCCTATAGGGCCAGAACAGTAAGCTTGCTCAAAACAAAAGAACTGTGCTTCCAACACACGGGCCATATCTAGTTCAACTCCACTTAGAAAACTGTAAAGAACAGTAGCTTCTCTTCAGTCCAATACACTGTACTTGCTGGGAACAGAGGCGAGTGCTATTTGCACTGTGTATGGCAAATGGAGCGCAATAGTGACTCTTCTTAACAAAAAACAACTCTTGCTTGTAGGACAAGAAAAGGCATGTGATTCAACTTCATTTAGGACTGGGAAACAAACACTACCTCGCCTTACAAGAAACACACTCTGCTTTTGAGAAGAGCACTCTTCTACTCTCCTGTGATTCCTATAGGGCCAGAACAGTGAGCTTGCTCAGAACAAAAGAACTGTGCTTCCTACACACATGGGCCTTATCTAGTTCAACTCTGCTTAGGAAACTGACAAGAACAGTAGCTTCTCTTCAGTCCAATACACTGTACTTGCTGGGAACAGACGCGAGTGCTATTTGCACTGTGTATGGCAAATGGAGCACAATAGTGACTCTTCTTACCAGAAAACAACTCCTGCTCGTAGGACCAGAAACTGCATGTGATTCAACTCCATTTCTGACTGGAAAAAAAAATACTATCTCGCCTTACAAGAAACACACTCTGCTTTTCAGAAAAGAGCAATCTTCTAATCTACTGTGTTTCCTATAGGCCCAGAACAGTGAGCTTGCTCAGAACAAAAGAATTGTGCTTCCGAAATACGGGCCATATCTAGTTAAACTCCACTTAGGAAACTGACAAGAACAGTAGGTTCTGTTCAGTCCAATACACTGTACTTGCTGGGAACAGACGCGAGTGCTCTTTGCACTGTGTATGGCAAATGGAGGGCAATGGTGACTCTTCTTACCAGAAAACAACTCCTGCTCGTAGGACCAGAAACTGCATGTGAATCAACTCCATTTCTGACTGGGAAACAAATACCAGCTCGCCTTACAAGAAACACACTCTGCTTTTGAGAAAAGAGGACTCTTCTACTCTCCTGTATTTCCTATAGGGCCAGAACAGTGAGCTTGATCAGAACAAAAGAACTGTGCTTCCGACATACGGGCCATGTCTAGTGCAACTCCACTTAGGAAACTGACGAGAACAGTAGCTTCTCTTCAGTCCAATACACTGTACTTGCTGGGATCAGACGCGAGTGCTCTTTGCACTGTGTATGGCACTTGGAAAACAAAAGTGACTCTTTTTACCACAAAACAACTCTTGCACATAGGACCAGAAACTGTATGTGATTCAAATCCTTTTCTGATTGGGAAACAAACACTATCTCGCCTTACAAGAAACACACTCTGCTTTTGAGAAAAGAGCATTCTTCTACTCTACTGGGTTTCCTATAGGGCCAGAACAGTAAGCTTGCTCAAAACAAAAGAACTGTGCTTCTGACACACGGGCCAATTCTAGTTCAACTCTGCTTAGGAAACTGACAAGAACAGTAGCTTCTCTTCAGTCCAATACACTGTACTTTCTGGGAACAGACGCGAGTGCTCTTTGCACTGTGTATGGCAAATGGAGCACAATAGTGACTCTTCTTACCTGAAAACAACTCTTGCTTGTAGGACCAGAAACTGCATGTGATTCAACTCCATTTCTGACTGGGAAACAAATACTAGCTCGCCTTACAAGAAACACACTCTGCTTTTGAGAAAAGAGCACTCTTCTACTCTCCTGTGTTTCCTATAGGGCCAGAACAGTGAGCTTGCTCAGAACAAAAGAACTGTGCTTCCTACACACACGGGCAATATCTACTTCAACTCTGCTTAGGAAACTGAAAAGAACAGTAGCTTCTCTTCAGTCCAATACACTGTAATTGCAGGGAACAGACGCGAGTGCTATTTGCACTGTGTATGGCAATGGGAGCTCAATAGTGACTCTTCTTAGCAGAAAAAAACTCTTGCTTGTAGGACCAGAAACTGCATGTGTTTCAAATCCAATTAGGACTGGGAAACAAACGCTAGCTCGCCTTACAAGAAACACACTCTGCTTTTGAGAAAAGAGCACTCTTCTAATCTACTGTGTTTCCTATAGGGCCAGAAGAGTGAGCTTGCTCAGAACAAAAGCACTGTGCTTCCGACATACGGGCCATATCTACATCAACTCTGCTTAGGAAACTGACAAGAACAGTAGCTTCTCTTCAGTCCAATACACTGTACTTGCTGGAAACAGACCCGTGTGCTCTTCTCACTGTGTATGGAGAATGGAGCACAAAAGTGACTCTTTTTACCACAAAACAACTCTTGCTCATAGGACCAGAAACTGCATGTGATTCAAATCCTTTTCTGATTGGGAAACAAACACTAGCTCGCCTTACAAGAAACACACTCTGCTTTTGAGAAAAGAGCATTCTTCTACTCTACTGGGTTTCCTATAGGACCAGAACAGTAAGCTTGCTCAAAACAAAAGAACTGTGCTTCCGAATTACGGGCCATATCTAGTTCAACTCCACTTAGAAAACTGAAGAGAACAGTAGCTTCTCTTCAGTCCAATACACTGTACTTGCTGGGAACAGACGCGAGTGCTATTTGCACTGTGTATGGCAATGGGAGCACAATAGTGACTCTTCTTACCAGAAAACAACTCTTGCTTGTAGGACAAGAAAATGCATGTGATTCAACTCCATTTAGGACTGGGAAACAAACACTACCTCGCCTTACAAGAAACACACTCTGCTTTTGAGAAGAGCACTCTTCTACTCTCCTGTGTTTCCTATAGGGCCAGAACAGTGACCTTGCTCAGAACAAAAGAACTGTGCTTCCTACACACACAGGCCATATCTAGCTCAACTCTGCTTAGGAAACTGACAAGAACAGTAGCTTCTCTTCAGTCCAATACACTGTACTTGCTGGGAACAGACACTAGTGCTATTTGCACTGTGTATGGCAAATGGAGCACAATAGTGACTCTTCTTACCAGAAAACAACTCTTGCTCGTAGGACCAGAAACTGCATGTGATTCAACTCTATTTCTGACTGGGAAACAAAGACTAGCTCGCCTTACAAGAAACACACTCTGCTTTTGAGAAAAGAGGACTCTTCTACTCTCCTGTATTTCCTATAGGGCCAGAACAGTGAGCTTGATCAGAACAAAAGAACTGTGCTTCCAACATACGGGCCATGTCTAGTGCAACTCCACTTAGGAAACTGACGAGAACAGTAGCTTCTCTTCAGTCCAATACACTGTACTTGCTGGGATCAGACGCGAGTGCTCTTTGCACTGTGTATGGCACTTGGAGCACAAAAGTGACTCTTTTTACCACAAAACAACTCTTGCACATAGGACCAGAAACTGCATGTGATTCAAATCCTTTTCTGATTGGGAAACAAACACTAGCTTGCTTTACACGAAACACACTCTGCTTTTGAGAAAAGAGCACTCTTCTAATCTACTGTGTTTCCTATATGGCCAGAACAGTAAGCTTGCTGAGAACAAAAGAACGGTGCTTCCGACACACGGGCCATATCTAGTTCAACTCCACTTAGAAAACTGAAGAGAACAGTAGCTTCTCTTCAGTCCAATACACTGTATTTGCTGGGAACAGACGCGAGTGCTATTTGCACTGTGTATGGCAAATGGAGCGCAGTAGTGACTCTTCTTACCAGAAAACAACTCTTGCTAGTAGGACAAGAAAATGCATGTGATTCAACTCCATTTAGGACTGGGAAACAAACACTACCTCGCCTTACAAGAAACACACTCTGCTTTTGAGAAAAGAGCACTCTTCTAATCTACTGTGTTTCCTATAGGGCCAGAAGAGTGAGCTTGCTCAGAATAAAAGCACTGTGCTTCCGACATACGGGCCATATCTACATCAACTCTGCTTAGGAAACTGACAAGAACAGTAGCTTCTCTTCAGTCCAATACACTGTACTTGCTGGAAACAGACCCATGTGCTCTTCTCACTGTGTATGGAGAATGGAGCACAAAAGTGACTCTTTTTACCACAAAACAACTCTTGCTCATAGGACCAGAAACTGCATGTGATTCAAATCCTTTTCTGATTGGGAAACAAACACTAGCTCGCCTTACAAGAACACACTCTGCTTTTGAGAGAAGAGCATTCTTCTACTCTACTGGGTTTCCTATAGGACCAGAACAGTAAGCTTGCTCAAAACAAAAGAACTGTGCTTCCGAATTACGGGCCATATCTAGTTCAACTCCACTTAGAAAACTGAAGAGAACAGTAGCTTCTCTTCAGTCCAATACACTGTACTTGCTGGGAACAGACGCGAGTGCTATTTGCACTGTGTATGGCAATGGGAGCGCAATAGTGACTCTTCTTACCAGAAAACAACTCTTGCTTGTAGGACAAGAAAATGCATTTGATTCAACTCCATTTAGGACTGGGAAACAAACACTACCTCGCCTTACAAGAAACACACTCTGCTTTTGAGAAGAGCACTCTTCTACTCTCCTGTGTTTCCTATAGGGCCAGAACAGTGACCTTGCTCAGAACAAAAGAACTGTGCTTCCTACACACACAGGCCATATCTAGTTCAACTCTGCTTAGGAAACTGACAAGAACAGTAGCTTCTCTTCAGTCCAATACACTGTAATTGCAGGGAACAGACGCGAGTGCTATTTGCACTGTGTATGGCAATGGGAGCGCAATAGTGACTCTTCTTAGCAGAAAACAACTCTTGCTCGTAGGACCAGTAACTGCATGTGATTCAACTCTATTTCTGACTGGGAAAAAAAGACTAGCTCGCCTTACAAGAAACACACTCTGCTTTTGAGAAAAGAGCACTCTTCTAATCTACTGTGTTTCCTATAGGGCCAGAAGAGTGAGCTTGCTCAGAAAAAAAAGCACTGTGCTTCCGACACACGGGCCATATCTAGATCAACTCTGCTTAGTTAACTGACAAGAACAGTAGCTTCTCTTCAGTCCAATACACTGTACTTCCTGGAAACAGACCCGAGTGCTCTTCTCACTGTGTATGGAGAATGGAGCACAAAAGTGACTCTTTTTACCACAAAGCAACTCTTGCTCATAGGACCAGAAACTGCATGTGATTCAAATCCTTTTCTGATTGGGATTCAAACACTAGCTCGCCTTACAAGAAACACACTCTGCTTTTGAGAAAAGAGCATTCTTCTACTCTACTGGGTTTCCTATAGGGCCAGAACAGTAAGCTTGCTCAAAACAAAAGAACTGTGCTTCCGAATTACGGGCCATATCTAGTTCAACTCCACTTAGAACACTGAAGAGAACAGTAGCTTCTCTTCAGTCCAATACACTGTACTTGCTGGGAACAGACGCGAGTGCTATTTGCACTGTGTATGGCAAATGGAGCGCAATAGTGACTCTTCTTACCAGAAAACAACTCCTGCTCATAGGACCAGAAACTGCATGTGATTCAACTCCATTTCTGACTGGAAAAAAAATACTAGCTCGCCTTACAAGAAACACACTCTGCTTTTCAGAAAAGAGCAATCTTCTAATCTACTGTGTTTCCTATAGGGCCAGAACAGTGAGCTTGCTCAGAACAAAAGAATTGTGCTTCCGAAATACGGGCCATATCTAGTTAAACTCCACTTAGGAAACTGACAAGAACAGTAGTATCTCTTCAGTCCAATACACTGTACTTGCTGGGAACAGACGCCAGTGCTATTTGCACTGTGTATGGCAAAGGGAGCGCAATAGTGACTCTTCTTAGCAGAAAACAACTCTTGCTCGTAGGACCAGAAACTGCATGTGATTCAACTCTATTTCTGACTGGGAAACAAAGACTAGCTCGCCTTACAAGAAACACACTCTGCTTTTGAGAAAAGAGGACACTTCTACTGTCCTGTGTTTCCTATAGGGCCAGAACAGTGAGCTTGCTCAGAACAAAAGAACTGTGCTTCCGACATACGGACCATATCTAGTTCAACTCCACTTAGGAAACTGACAAGAACAGTAGCTTCTCTTCAGTCCAATACACTGTACTTGCTGGGATCAGACGCGAGTGCTCTTTGCACTGTGTATGGCACTTGGAGCAAAAAAGTGACTCTTTTTACCACAAAACAACTCTTGCACATAGGACCAGAAACTGTATGTGATTCAAATCCTTTTCTGATTGGGAAACAAACACTATCTCGCCTTACAAGAAACACACTCTGCTTTTGAGAAAAGAGCATTCTTCTACTCTACTGGGTTTCCTATAGGGCCAGAACAGTAAGCTTGCTCAAAACAAAAGTCCTGTGCTTCCGACACACGGGCCATATCTAGTTCAACTCTGCTTAGGAAACTGACAAGAACAGTAGCTTCTCTTCAGTCCAATACACTGTACTTGCTGAGAACAGACGCGAGTGCTCTTTGCACTGTGTATGGCAAATGGAGCGCAATAGTGACTCTTCTTACCAGAAAACAACTCCTGCTCGTAGGACCAGAAACTGCATGTGATTCAACTCCATTTCTGACTGGGAAACAAACACTATCTCGCCTTACAAGAAACACACTCTGCTTTTGAGAAAAGAGCATTCTTCTACTCTACTGGGTTTCCTATAGGACCAGAACAGTAAGCTTGCTCAAAACAAAAGAACTGTGTTTCCGAAATACGGGCCATATCTAGTTCAACTCCACTTAGAAAACTGAAGAGAACAGTAGCTTCTCTTCAGTCCAATACACTGTACTTGCTGGGAACAGACGCCAGTGCTATTTGCACTGTGTATGGCAAATGGAGCGCAATAGTGACTCTTCTTACCAGAAAACAACTCTTGCTTGTAGGACAAGAAAATGCATGTGATTCAACTCCATTTAGGACTGGGAAACAAACACTACCTCGCCTTACAAGAAACACACTCTGCTTTTGAGAAGAGCACTCTTCTACTCTCCTGTGTTTCCTATAGGGCCAGAACAGTGAGCTTGCTCAGAACAAAAGAACTGTGCTTCATACACACACGGGCCTTATCTAGTTCAACTCTGCTTAGGAAACTGAAAAGAACAGTAGCTTCTCTTCAGTCCAATACACTGTACTTGCTGGGAACAGACGCGAGTGCTATTTGCACTGTGTATGGCAAATGGAGCACAATAGTGACTCTTCTTACCAGAAAACAACTCTTGCTTGTAGGACCAGAAACTGCATGTGATTCAACTCCATTTCTGACTGGGAAACAAATACTAGCTCGCCTTACAAGAAACACACTCTGCTTTTGAGAAAAGAGCACTCTTCTAATCTACTGTGTTTCCTATAGGGCCAGAAGAGTGAGCTTGCTCAGAACAAAAGCACTGTGCTTCCGACACACGGGCCATATCTAGATCAACTCTGCTTAGGAAACTGACAAGAACAGTAGCTTCTCTTCAGTCCAATACACTGTACTTGCTGGGATCAGACGCGAGTGCTCTTTGCACTGTGTATGGCACTTGGAGCACAAAAGTGACTCTTTTTACCACAAAACAACTCTTGCACATAGGACCAGAAACTGTATGTGATTCAAATCCTTTTCTGATTGGGAAACAAACACTATCTCGCCTTACAAGAAACACACTCTGCTTTTGAGAAAAGAGCATTCTTCTACTCTACTGGGTTTCCTATAGGGCCAGAACAGTAAGCTTGCTCAAAACAAAAGAACTGTGCTTCTGACACACGGGCCAATTCTAGTTCAACTCTGCTTAGGAAACTGACAAGAACAGTAGCTTCTCTTCAGTCCAATACACTGTACTTTCTGGGAACAGACGCGAGTGCTCTTTGCACTGTGTATGGCAAATGGAGCACAATAGTGACTCTTCTTACCAGAAAACAACTCTTGCTTGTAGGACCAGAAACTGCATGTGATTCAACTCCATTTCTGACTGGGAAACAAATACTAGCTCGCCTTACAAGAAACACACTCTGCTTTTGAGAAAAGAGCACTCTTCTACTCTCCTGTGTTTCCTATAGGGCCAGAACAGTGAGCTTGCTCAGAACAAAAGAACTGTGCTTCCTACACACACGGGCAATATCTACTTCAACTCTGCTTAGGAAACTGAAAAGAACAGTAGCTTCTCTTCAGTCCAATACACTGTAATTGCAGGGAACAGACGCGAGTGCTATTTGCACTGTGTATGGCAATGGGAGCGCAATAGTGACTCTTCTTAGCAGAAAAAAACTCTTGCTCGTAGGACCAGAAACTGCATGTGTTTCAAATCCAATTAGGACTGGGAAACAAACGCTAGCTCGCCTTACAAGAAACACACTCTGCTTTTGAGAAAAGAGCACTCTTCTAATCTACTGTGTTTCCTATAGGGCCAGAAGAGTGAGCTTGCTCAGAACAAAAGCACTGTGCTTCCGACATACGGGCCATATCTACATCAACTCTGCTTAGGAAACTGACAAGAACAGTAGCTTCTCTTCAGTCCAATACACTGTACTTGCTGGAAACAGACCCGTGTGCTCTTCTCACTGTGTATGGAGAATGGAGCACAAAAGTGACTCTCTTTACCACAAAACAACTCTTGCTCATAGGACCAGAAACTGCATGTGATTCAAATCCTTTTCTGATTGGGAAACAAACACTAGCTCGCCTTACAAGAAACACACTCTGCTTTTGAGAAAAGAGCATTCTTCTACTCTACTGGGTTTCCTATAGGACCAGAACAGTAAGCTTGCTCAAAACAAAAGAACTGTGCTTCCGAATTACGGGCCATATCTAGTTCAACTCCACTTAGAAAACTGAAGAGAACAGTAGCTTCTCTTCAGTCCAATACACTGTACTTGCTGGGAACAGACGCGAGTGCTATTTGCACTATGTATGGCAAATGGAGCACAATAGTGACTCTTCTTACCAGAAAACAACTCTTGCTTGTAGGACAAGAAAATGCATGTGATTCAACTCCATTTAGGACTGGGAAACAAACACTACCTCGCCTTACGAGAAACACACTCTGCTTTTGAGAAGAGCACTCTTCTACTCTCCTGTGTTTCCTATAGGGCCAGAATAGTGAGCTTTCTCAGAACAAAAGAACTGTGCTTCCTACACACACGGGCCATATCTAGTTCAACTCTGCTTAGGAAACTGACAAGAACAGTAGCTTCTCTTCAGTCCAATACACTGTACTTGATGTAAACAGAACCGAGTGCTCTTCTCACTGTGTATGGAGATTGGAGCACAAAAGTGACTCTTTTTACCACAAAACAACTCTTGCTCATAGGACCAGAAACTGCATGTGATTCAAATCCTTTTCTGATTGGGAAACAAACACTAGCTCGCCTTACAAGAAACACACTCTGCTTTTGAGAAAAGAGCATTCTTCTACTCTACTGGGTTTCCTATAGGGCCAGAACAGTAAGCTTGCTCAAAACGAAAGAACTGTGCTTCCGACACAGGGGCCATATCTAGATCAACTCCACTTAGAAAACTGAAGAGAACAGTAGCTTCTCTTCAGTCCAATACACTGTACTTGCTGGGAACAGACGCGAGTGCTATTTGCACTGTGTATGGCAAATGGAGCGCAATAGTGACTCTTCTTACCAGAAAACAACTCCTGCTCGTAGGACCAGAAACTGCATGTGATTCAACTCCATTTCTGACTGGAAAAAAAAATACTAGCTCGCCTTACAAGAAACACACTCTGCTTTTGAGAAAAGAGCAATCTTCTAATCTACTGTGTTTCCTATAGGGCCAGAAGAGTGAGCTTGCTCAGAACAAAAGAACTGTGCTTCCGACACACGGGCCATATCTAGTTCAACTCTGCTTAGGAAACTGACAAGAACAGTAGCTTCTCTTCAGTCCAATACACTGTACTTGCTGGGAACAGACGCCAGTGCTATTTGCACTGTGTATGGCAAATGGAGCGCAATAGTGACTCTTCTTACCAGAAAACAACTCTTGCTTGTAGGACAAGAAAATGCATTTGATTCAACTCCATTACGACTGGGAAACAAACACTACAAGAAACACACTCTGCTTTTGAGAAGAGCACTCTTCTACTCTCCTGTGTTTCCTATAGGGCCAGAACAGTGACCTTGCTCAGAACAAAAGAACTGTGCTTCCTACACACACGGGCCATATCTACATCAACTCTGCTTAAGAAACTGACAAGAACAGTAGCTTCTCTTCAGTCCAATACACTGTACTTCCTGGAAACAGACCCGTGTGCTCTTCTCACTGTGTATGGAGAATGGAGCACAAAAGTGACTCTTTTTACCACAAAACAACTCTTGCTCATAGGACCAGAAACTGCATGTGATTCAAATCCTTTTCTGATTGGGAAACAAACACTAGCTCGCCTTACAAGAAACACACTCTGCTTTTGAGAAAAGAGCATTCTTCTACTCTACTGGGTTTCCTATAGGACCAGAACAGTAAGCTTGCTCAAAACAAAAGAACTGTGCTTCCGAATTACGGGCCATATCTAGTTCAACTCCACTTAGAAAACTGAAGAGAACAGTAGCTTCTCTTCAGTCCAATACACTGTACTTGCTGGGAACAGACGCGAGTGCTATTTGCACTGTGTATGGCAAATGGAGCGCAATAGTGACTCTTCTTACCAGAAAACAACTCCTGCTCGTAGGACAAGAAAATGCATGTGATTCAACTTCATTTAGGACTGGGAAACAAACACTACCTCGCCTTACAAGAAACACACTCTCCTTGAGAAGAGCACTCTTCTACTCTCCTGTGTTTCCTATAGGGCCAGAACAGTGAGCTTGCTCAGAACAAAAGAACTGTGCTTCCTACACACACGGGCCTTATCTAGTTCAACTCTGCTTAGGAAACTGACAAGAACAGTAGCTTCTCTTCAGTCCAATACACTGTACTTGCTGGGAACAGACACTAGTGCTATTTGCACTGTGTATGGCAAATGGAGCACAATAGTGACTCTTCTTACCAGAAAACAACTCTTGCTCGTAGGACCAGAAACTGCATGTGATTCAACTCTATTTCTGACTGGGAAACAAAGACTAGCTCGCCTTACAAGAAACACACTCTGCTTTTGAGAAAAGAGGACTCTTCTACTCTCCTGTATTTCCTATAAGGCCAGAACAGTGAGCTTGATCAGAACAAAAGAACTGTGCTTCCAACATACGGGCCATGTCTAGTGCAACTCCACTTAGGAAACTGACGAGAACAGTAGCTTCTCTTCAGTCCAATACACTGTACTTGCTGGAAACAGACCCATGTGCTCTTCTCACTGTGTATGGAGAATGGAGCACAAAAGTGACTCTTTTTACCACAAAACAACTCTTGCTCATAGGACCAGAAACTGCATGTGATTCAAATTCTTTTCTGATTGGGAAACAAACACTAGCTCGCCTTACAAGAACACACTCTGCTTTTGAGAGAAGAGCATTCTTCTACTCTACTGGGTTTCCTATAGGACCAGAACAGTAAGCTTGCTCAAAACAAAAGAACTGTGCTTCCGAATTACGGGCCATATCTAGTTCAACTCCACTTAGAAAACTGAAGAGAACAGTAGCTTCTCTTCAGTCCAATACACTGTACTTGCTGGGAACAGACGCCAGTGCTATTTGCACTGTGTATGGCAATGGGAGCGCAATAGTGACTCTTCTTACCAGAAAACAACTCTTGCTTGTAGGACAAGAAAATGCATTTGATTCAACTCCATTTAGGACTGGGAAACAAACACTACCTCGCCTTACAAGAAACACACTCTGCTTTTGAGAAGAGCACTCTTCTACTCTCCTGTGTTTCCTATAGGGCCAGAACAGTGACCTTGCTCAGAACAAAAGAACTGTGCTTCCTACACACACAGGCCATATCTAGTTCAACTCTGCTTAGGAAACTGACAAGAACAGTAGCTTCTCTTCAGTCCAATACACTGTAATTGCAGGGAACAGACGCGAGTGCTATTTGCACTGTGTATGGCAATGGGAGCGCAATAGTGACTCTTCTTAGCAGAAAACAACTCTTGCTCGTAGGACCAGTAACTGCATGTGATTCAACTCTATTTCTGACTGGGAAAAAAAGACTAGCTCGCCTTACAAGAAACACACTCTGCTTTTGAGAAAAGAGCACTCTTCTAATCTACTGTGTTTCCTATAGGGCCAGAAGAGTGAGCTTGCTCAGAAAAAAAAGCACTGTGCTTCCGACACACGGGCCATATCTAGATCAACTCTGCTTAGTTAACTGACAAGAACAGTAGCTTCTCTTCAGTCCAATACACTGTACTTCCTGGAAACAGACCCGAGTGCTCTTCTCACTGTGTATGGAGAATGGAGCACAAAAGTGACTCTTTTTACCACAAAGCAACTCTTGCTCATAGGACCAGAAACTGCATGTGATTCAAATCCTTTTCTGATTGGGATTCAAACACTAGCTCGCCTTACAAGAAACACACTCTGCTTTTGAGAAAAGAGCATTCTTCTACTCTACTGGGTTTCCTATAGGGCCAGAACAGTAAGCTTGCTCAAAACAAAAGAACTGTGCTTCCGAATTACGGGCCATATCTAGTTCAACTCCACTTAGAACACTGAAGAGAACAGTAGCTTCTCTTCAGTCCAATACACTGTACTTGCTGGGAACAGACGCGAGTGCTATTTGCACTGTGTATGGCAAATGGAGCGCAATAGTGACTCTTCTTACCAGAAAACAACTCCTGCTCATAGGACCAGAAACTGCATGTGATTCAACTCCATTTCTGACTGGAAAAAAAATACTAGCTCGCCTTACAAGAAACACACTCTGCTTTTCAGAAAAGAGCAATCTTCTAATCTACTGTGTTTCCTATAGGGCCAGAACAGTGAGCTTGCTCAGAACAAAAGAATTGTGCTTCCGAAATACGGGCCATATCTAGTTAAACTCCACTTAGGAAACTGACAAGAACAGTAGTATCTCTTCAGTCCAATACACTGTACTTGCTGGGAACAGACGCCAGTGCTATTTGCACTGTGTATGGCAAAGGGAGCGCAATAGTGACTCTTCTTAGCAGAAAACAACTCTTGCTCGTAGGACCAGAAACTGCATGTGATTCAACTCTATTTCTGACTGGGAAACAAAGACTAGCTCGCCTTACAAGAAACACACTCTGCTTTTGAGAAAAGAGGACACTTCTACTGTCCTGTGTTTCCTATAGGGCCAGAACAGTGAGCTTGCTCAGAACAAAAGAACTGTGCTTCCGACATACGGACCATATCTAGTTCAACTCCACTTAGGAAACTGACAAGAACAGTAGCTTCTCTTCAGTCCAATACACTGTACTTGCTGGGATCAGACGCGAGTGCTCTTTGCACTGTGTATGGCACTTGGAGCAAAAAAGTGACTCTTTTTACCACAAAACAACTCTTGCACATAGGACCAGAAACTGTATGTGATTCAAATCCTTTTCTGATTGGGAAACAAACACTATCTCGCCTTACAAGAAACACACTCTGCTTTTGAGAAAAGAGCATTCTTCTACTCTACTGGGTTTCCTATAGGGCCAGAACAGTAAGCTTGCTCAAAACAAAAGTCCTGTGCTTCCGACACACGGGCCATATCTAGTTCAACTCTGCTTAGGAAACTGACAAGAACAGTAGCTTCTCTTCAGTCCAATACACTGTACTTGCTGAGAACAGACGCGAGTGCTCTTTGCACTGTGTATGGCAAATGGAGCGCAATAGTGACTCTTCTTACCAGAAAACAACTCCTGCTCGTAGGACCAGAAACTGCATGTGATTCAACTCCATTTCTGACTGGGAAACAAACACTATCTCGCCTTACAAGAAACACACTCTGCTTTTGAGAAAAGAGCATTCTTCTACTCTACTGGGTTTCCTATAGGACCAGAACAGTAAGCTTGCTCAAAACAAAAGAACTGTGTTTCCGAAATACGGGCCATATCTAGTTCAACTCCACTTAGAAAACTGAAGAGAACAGTAGCTTCTCTTCAGTCCAATACACTGTACTTGCTGGGAACAGACGCCAGTGCTATTTGCACTGTGTATGGCAAATGGAGCGCAATAGTGACTCTTCTTACCAGAAAACAACTCTTGCTTGTAGGACAAGAAAATGCATGTGATTCAACTCCATTTAGGACTGGGAAACAAACACTACCTCGCCTTACAAGAAACACACTCTGCTTTTGAGAAGAGCACTCTTCTACTCTCCTGTGTTTCCTATAGGGCCAGAACAGTGAGCTTGCTCAGAACAAAAGAACTGTGCTTCATACACACACGGGCCTTATCTAGTTCAACTCTGCTTAGGAAACTGAAAAGAACAGTAGCTTCTCTTCAGTCCAATACACTGTACTTGCTGGGAACAGACGCGAGTGCTATTTGCACTGTGTATGGCAAATGGAGCACAATAGTGACTCTTCTTACCAGAAAACAACTCTTGCTTGTAGGACCAGAAACTGCATGTGATTCAACTCCATTTCTGACTGGGAAACAAATACTAGCTCGCCTTACAAGAAACACACTCTGCTTTTGAGAAAAGAGCACTCTTCTAATCTACTGTGTTTCCTATAGGGCCAGAAGAGTGAGCTTGCTCAGAACAAAAGCACTGTGCTTCCGACACACGGGCCATATCTAGATCAACTCTGCTTAGGAAACTGACAAGAACAGTAGCTTCTCTTCAGTCCAATACACTGTACTTGCTGGGATCAGACGCGAGTGCTCTTTGCACTGTGTATGGCACTTGGAGCACAAAAGTGACTCTTTTTACCACAAAACAACTCTTGCACATAGGACCAGAAACTGTATGTGATTCAAATCCTTTTCTGATTGGGAAACAAACACTATCTCGCCTTACAAGAAACACACTCTGCTTTTGAGAAAAGAGCATTCTTCTACTCTACTGGGTTTCCTATAGGGCCAGAACAGTAAGCTTGCTCAAAACAAAAGAACTGTGCTTCTGACACACGGGCCAATTCTAGTTCAACTCTGCTTAGGAAACTGACAAGAACAGTAGCTTCTCTTCAGTCCAATACACTGTACTTTCTGGGAACAGACGCGAGTGCTCTTTGCACTGTGTATGGCAAATGGAGCACAATAGTGACTCTTCTTACCAGAAAACAACTCTTGCTTGTAGGACCAGAAACTGCATGTGATTCAACTCCATTTCTGACTGGGAAACAAATACTAGCTCGCCTTACAAGAAACACACTCTGCTTTTGAGAAAAGAGCACTCTTCTACTCTCCTGTGTTTCCTATAGGGCCAGAACAGTGAGCTTGCTCAGAACAAAAGAACTGTGCTTCCTACACACGGGCAATATCTACTTCAACTCTGCTTAGGAAACTGAAAAGAACAGTAGCTTCTCTTCAGTCCAATACACTGTAATTGCAGGGAACAGACGCGAGTGCTATTTGCACTGTGTATGGCAATGGGAGCGCAATAGTGACTCTTCTTAGCAGAAAAAAACTCTTGCTCGTAGGACCAGAAACTGCATGTGTTTCAAATCCAATTAGGACTGGGAAACAAACGCTAGCTCGCCTTACAAGAAACACACTCTGCTTTTGAGAAAAGAGCACTCTTCTAATCTACTGTGTTTCCTATAGGGCCAGAAGAGTGAGCTTGCTCAGAACAAAAGCACTGTGCTTCCGACATACGGGCCATATCTACATCAACTCTGCTTAGGAAACTGACAAGAACAGTAGCTTCTCTTCAGTCCAATACACTGTACTTGCTGGAAACAGACCCGTGTGCTCTTCTCACTGTGTATGGAGAATGGAGCACAAAAGTGACTCTCTTTACCACAAAACAACTCTTGCTCATAGGACCAGAAACTGCATGTGATTCAAATCCTTTTCTGATTGGGAAACAAACACTAGCTCGCCTTACAAGAAACACACTCTGCTTTTGAGAAAAGAGCATTCTTCTACTCTACTGGGTTTCCTATAGGACCAGAACAGTAAGCTTGCTCAAAACAAAAGAACTGTGCTTCCGAATTACGGGCCATATCTAGTTCAACTCCACTTAGAAAACTGAAGAGAACAGTAGCTTCTCTTCAGTCCAATACACTGTACTTGCTGGGAACAGACGCGAGTGCTATTTGCACTATGTATGGCAAATGGAGCACAATAGTGACTCTTCTTACCAGAAAACAACTCTTGCTTGTAGGACAAGAAAATGCATGTGATTCAACTCCATTTAGGACTGGGAAACAAACACTACCTCGCCTTACGAGAAACACACTCTGCTTTTGAGAAGAGCACTCTTCTACTCTCCTGTGTTTCCTATAGGGCCAGAATAGTGAGCTTTCTCAGAACAAAAGAACTGTGCTTCCTACACACACGGGCCATATCTAGTTCAACTCTGCTTAGGAAACTGACAAGAACAGTAGCTTCTCTTCAGTCCAATACACTGTACTTGATGTAAACAGAACCGAGTGCTCTTCTCACTGTGTATGGAGATTGGAGCACAAAAGTGACTCTTTTTACCACAAAACAACTCTTGCTCATAGGACCAGAAACTGCATGTGATTCAAATCCTTTTCTGATTGGGAAACAAACACTAGCTCGCCTTACAAGAAACACACTCTGCTTTTGAGAAAAGAGCATTCTTCTACTCTACTGGGTTTCCTATAGGGCCAGAACAGTAAGCTTGCTCAAAACGAAAGAACTGTGCTTCCGACACACGGGCCATATCTAGATCAACTCCACTTAGAAAACTGAAGAGAACAGTAGCTTCTCTTCAGTCCAATACACTGTACTTGCTGGGAACAGACGCGAGTGCTATTTGCACTGTGTATGGCAAATGGAGCGCAATAGTGACTCTTCTTACCAGAAAACAACTCCTGCTCGTAGGACCAGAAACTGCATGTGATTCAACTCCATTTCTGACTGGAAAAAAAAATACTAGCTCGCCTTACAAGAAACACACTCTGCTTTTGAGAAAAGAGCAATCTTCTAATCTACTGTGTTTCCTATAGGGCCAGAAGAGTGAGCTTGCTCAGAACAAAAGAACTGTGCTTCCGACACACGGGCCATATCTAGTTCAACTCTGCTTAGGAAACTGACAAGAACAGTAGCTTCTCTTCAGTCCAATACACTGTACTTGCTGGGAACAGACGCCAGTGCTATTTGCACTGTGTATGGCAAATGGAGCGCAATAGTGACTCTTCTTACCAGAAAACAACTCTTGCTTGTAGGACAAGAAAATGCATTTGATTCAACTCCATTACGACTGGGAAACAAACACTACAAGAAACACACTCTGCTTTTGAGAAGAGCACTCTTCTACTCTCCTGTGTTTCCTATAGGGCCAGAACAGTGACCTTGCTCAGAACAAAAGAACTGTGCTTCCTACACACACGGGCCATATCTACATCAACTCTGCTTAAGAAACTGACAAGAACAGTAGCTTCTCTTCAGTCCAATACACTGTACTTCCTGGAAACAGACCCGTGTGCTCTTCTCACTGTGTATGGAGAATGGAGCACAAAAGTGACTCTTTTTACCACAAAACAACTCTTGCTCATAGGACCAGAAACTGCATGTGATTCAAATCCTTTTCTGATTGGGAAACAAACACTAGCTCGCCTTACAAGAAACACACTCTGCTTTTGAGAAAAGAGCATTCTTCTACTCTACTGGGTTTCCTATAGGACCAGAACAGTAAGCTTGCTCAAAACAAAAGAACTGTGCTTCCGAATTACGGGCCATATCTAGTTCAACTCCACTTAGAAAACTGAAGAGAACAGTAGCTTCTCTTCAGTCCAATACACTGTACTTGCTGGGAACAGACGCGAGTGCTATTTGCACTGTGTATGGCAAATGGAGCGCAATAGTGACTCTTCTTACCAGAAAACAACTCCTGCTCGTAGGACAAGAAAATGCATGTGATTCAACTTCATTTAGGACTGGGAAACAAACACTACCTCGCCTTACAAGAAACACACTCTCCTTGAGAAGAGCACTCTTCTACTCTCCTGTGTTTCCTATAGGGCCAGAACAGTGAGCTTGCTCAGAACAAAAGAACTGTGCTTCCTACACACACGGGCCTTATCTAGTTCAACTCTGCTTAGGAAACTGACAAGAACAGTAGCTTCTCTTCAGTCCAATACACTGTACTTGCTGGGAACAGACACTAGTGCTATTTGCACTGTGTATGGCAAATGGAGCACAATAGTGACTCTTCTTACCAGAAAACAACTCTTGCTCGTAGGACCAGAAACTGCATGTGATTCAACTCTATTTCTGACTGGGAAACAAAGACTAGCTCGCCTTACAAGAAACACACTCTGCTTTTGAGAAAAGAGGACTCTTCTACTCTCCTGTATTTCCTATAAGGCCAGAACAGTGAGCTTGATCAGAACAAAAGAACTGTGCTTCCAACATACGGGCCATGTCTAGTGCAACTCCACTTAGGAAACTGACGAGAACAGTAGCTTCTCTTCAGTCCAATACACTGTACTTGCTGGAAACAGACCCATGTGCTCTTCTCACTGTGTATGGAGAATGGAGCACAAAAGTGACTCTTTTTACCACAAAACAACTCTTGCTCATAGGACCAGAAACTGCATGTGATTCAAATTCTTTTCTGATTGGGAAACAAACACTAGCTCGCCTTACAAGAACACACTCTGCTTTTGAGAGAAGAGCATTCTTCTACTCTACTGGGTTTCCTATAGGACCAGAACAGTAAGCTTGCTCAAAACAAAAGAACTGTGCTTCCGAATTACGGGCCATATCTAGTTCAACTCCACTTAGAAAACTGAAGAGAACAGTAGCTTCTCTTCAGTCCAATACACTGTACTTGCTGGGAACAGACGCCAGTGCTATTTGCACTGTGTATGGCAATGGGAGCGCAATAGTGACTCTTCTTACCAGAAAACAACTCTTGCTTGTAGGACAAGAAAATGCATTTGATTCAACTCCATTTAGGACTGGGAAACAAACACTACCTCGCCTTACAAGAAACACACTCTGCTTTTGAGAAGAGCACTCTTCTACTCTCCTGTGTTTCCTATAGGGCCAGAACAGTGACCTTGCTCAGAACAAAAGAACTGTGCTTCCTACACACACAGGCCATATCTAGTTCAACTCTGCTTAGGAAACTGACAAGAACAGTAGCTTCTCTTCAGTCCAATACACTGTAATTGCAGGGAACAGACGCGAGTGCTATTTGCACTGTGTATGGCAATGGGAGCGCAATAGTGACTCTTCTTAGCAGAAAACAACTCTTGCTCGTAGGACCAGTAACTGCATGTGATTCAACTCTATTTCTGACTGGGAAAAAAAGACTAGCTCGCCTTACAAGAAACACACTCTGCTTTTGAGAAAAGAGCACTCTTCTAATCTACTGTGTTTCCTATAGGGCCAGAAGAGTGAGCTTGCTCAGAAAAAAAAGCACTGTGCTTCCGACACACGGGCCATATCTAGATCAACTCTGCTTAGTTAACTGACAAGAACAGTAGCTTCTCTTCAGTCCAATACACTGTACTTCCTGGAAACAGACCCGAGTGCTCTTCTCACTGTGTATGGAGAATGGAGCACAAAAGTGACTCTTTTTACCACAAAGCAACTCTTGCTCATAGGACCAGAAACTGCATGTGATTCAAATCCTTTTCTGATTGGGATTCAAACACTAGCTCGCCTTACAAGAAACACACTCTGCTTTTGAGAAAAGAGCATTCTTCTACTCTACTGGGTTTCCTATAGGGCCAGAACAGTAAGCTTGCTCAAAACAAAAGAACTGTGCTTCCGAATTACGGGCCATATCTAGTTCAACTCCACTTAGAACACTGAAGAGAACAGTAGCTTCTCTTCAGTCCAATACACTCTACTTGCTGGGAACAGACACGAGTGCTATTTGCACTGTGTATGGCAAATGGAGCGCAATAGTGACTCTTCTTACCAGAAAACAACTCCTGCTCATAGGACCAGAAACTGCATGTGATTCAACTCCATTTCTGACTGGAAAAAAAATACTAGCTCGCCTTACAAGAAACACACTCTGCTTTTCAGAAAAGAGCAATCTTCTAATCTACTGTGTTTCCTATAGGGCCAGAACAGTGAGCTTGCTCAGAACAAAAGAATTGTGCTTCCGAAATACGGGCCATATCTAGTTAAACTCCACTTAGGAAACTGACAAGAACAGTAGTATCTCTTCAGTCCAATACACTGTACTTGCTGGGAACAGACGCCAGTGCTATTTGCACTGTGTATGGCAAAGGGAGCGCAATAGTGACTCTTCTTACCAGAAAACAACTCTTGCTCGTAGGACCAGAAACTGCATGTGATTCAACTCTATTTCTGACTGGGAAACAAAGACTAGCTCGCCTTACAAGAAACACACTCTGCTTTTGAGAAAAGAGGACACTTCTACTGTCCTGTGTTTCCTATAGGGCCAGAACAGTGAGCTTGCTCAGAACAAAAGAACTGTGCTTCCGACATACGGACCATATCTAGTTCAACTCCACTTAGGAAACTGACAAGAACAGTAGCTTCTCTTCAGTCCAATACACTGTACTTGCTGGGATCAGACGCGAGTGCTCTTTGCACTGTGTATGGCACTTGGAGCAAAAAAGTGACTCTTTTTACCACAAAACAACTCTTGCACATAGGACCAGAAACTGTATGTGATTCAAATCCTTTTCTGATTGGGAAACAAACACTATCTCGCCTTACAAGAAACACACTCTGCTTTTGAGAAAAGAGCATTCTTCTACTCTACTGGGTTTCCTATAGGGCCAGAACAGTAAGCTTGCTCAAAACAAAAGTCCTGTGCTTCCGACACACGGGCCATATCTAGTTCAACTCTGCTTAGGAAACTGACAAGAACAGTAGCTTCTCTTCAGTCCAATACACTGTACTTGCTGAGAACAGACGCGAGTGCTCTTTGCACTGTGTATGGCAAATGGAGCGCAATAGTGACTCTTCTTACCAGAAAACAACTCCTGCTCGTAGGACCAGAAACTGCATGTGATTCAACTCCATTTCTGACTGGGAAACAAACACTATCTCGCCTTACAAGAAACACACTCTGCTTTTGAGAAAAGAGCATTCTTCTACTCTACTGGGTTTCCTATAGGACCAGAACAGTAAGCTTGCTCAAAACAAAAGAACTGTGTTTCCGAAATACGGGCCATATCTAGTTCAACTCCACTTAGAAAACTGAAGAGAACAGTAGCTTCTCTTCAGTCCAATACACTGTACTTGCTGGGAACAGACGCCAGTGCTATTTGCACTGTGTATGGCAAATGGAGCGCAATAGTGACTCTTCTTACCAGAAAACAACTCTTGCTTGTAGGACAAGAAAATGCATGTGATTCAACTCCATTTAGGACTGGGAAACAAACACTACCTCACCTTACAAGAAACACACTCTGCTTTTGAGAAGAGCACTCTTCTACTCTCCTGTGTTTCCTATAGGGCCAGAACAGTGAGCTTGCTCAGAACAAAAGAACTGTGCTTCATACACACACGGGCCTTATCTAGTTCAACTCTGCTTAGGAAACTGAAAAGAACAGTAGCTTCTCTTCAGTCCAATACACTGTACTTGCTGGGAACAGACGCGAGTGCTATTTGCACTGTGTATGGCAAATGGAGCACAATAGTGACTCTTCTTACCAGAAAACAACTCTTGCTTGTAGGACCAGAAACTGCATGTGATTCAACTCCATTTCTGACTGGGAAACAAATACTAGCTCGCCTTACAAGAAACACACTCTGCTTTTGAGAAAAGAGCACTCTTCTAATCTACTGTGTTTCCTATAGGGCCAGAAGAGTGAGCTTGCTCAGAACAAAAGCACTGTGCTTCCGACACACGGGCCATATCTAGATCAACTCTGCTTAGGAAACTGACAAGAACAGTAGCTTCTCTTCAGTCCAATACACTGTACTTGCTGGGATCAGACGCGAGTGCTCTTTGCACTGTGTATGGCACTTGGAGCACAAAAGTGACTCTTTTTACCACAAAACAACTCTTGCACATAGGACCAGAAACTGTATGTGATTCAAATCCTTTTCTGATTGGGAAACAAACACTATCTCGCCTTACAAGAAACACACTCTGCTTTTGAGAAAAGAGCATTCTTCTACTCTACTGGGTTTCCTATAGGGCCAGAACAGTAAGCTTGCTCAAAACAAAAGAAATGTGCTTCTGACACACGGGCCAATTCTAGTTCAACTCTGCTTAGGAAACTGACAAGAACAGTAGCTTCTCTTCAGTCCAATACACTGTACTTTCTGGGAACAGACGCGAGTGCTCTTTGCACTGTGTATGGCAAATGGAGCACAATAGTGACTCTTCTTACCAGAAAACAACTCTTGCTTGTAGGACCAGAAACTGCATGTGATTCAACTCCATTTCTGACTGGGAAACAAATACTAGCTCGCCTTACAAGAAACACACTCTGCTTTTGAGAAAAGAGCACTCTTCTACTCTCCTGTGTTTCCTATAGGGCCAGAACAGTGAGCTTGCTCAGAACAAAAGAACTGTGCTTCCTACACACACGGGCAATATCTACTTCAACTCTGCTTAGGAAACTGAAAAGAACAGTAGCTTCTCTTCAGTCCAATACACTGTAATTGCAGGGAACAGACGCGAGTGCTATTTGCACTGTGTATGGCAATGGGAGCGCAATAGTGACTCTTCTTAGCAGAAAAAAACTCTTGCTCGTAGGACCAGAAACTGCATGTGTTTCAAATCCAATTAGGACTGGGAAACAAACGCTAGCTCGCCTTACAAGAAACACACTCTGCTTTTGAGAAAAGAGCACTCTTCTAATCTACTGTGTTTCCTATAGGGCCAGAAGAGTGAGCTTGCTCAGAACAAAAGCACTGTGCTTCCGACATACGGGCCATATCTACATCAACTCTGCTTAGGAAACTGACAAGAACAGTAGCTTCTCTTCAGTCCAATACACTGTACTTGCTGGAAACAGACCCGTGTGCTCTTCTCACTGTGTATGGAGAATGGAGCACAAAAGTGACTCTCTTTACCACAAAACAACTCTTGCTCATAGGACCAGAAACTGCATGTGATTCAAATCCTTTTCTGATTGGGAAACAAACACTAGCTCGCCTTACAAGAAACACACTCTGCTTTTGAGAAAAGAGCATTCTTCTACTCTACTGGGTTTCCTATAGGACCAGAACAGTAAGCTTGCTCAAAACAAAAGAACTGTGCTTCCGAATTACGGGCCATATCTAGTTCAACTCCACTTAGAAAACTGAAGAGAACAGTAGCTTCTCTTCAGTCCAATACACTGTACTTGCTGGGAACAGACGCGAGTGCTATTTGCACTATGTATGGCAAATGGAGCACAATAGTGACTCTTCTTACCAGAAAACAACTCTTGCTTGTAGGACAAGAAAATGCATGTGATTCAACTCCATTTAGGACTGGGAAACAAACACTACCTCGCCTTACGAGAAACACACTCTGCTTTTGAGAAGAGCACTCTTCTACTCTCCTGTGTTTCCTATAGGGCCAGAACAGTGAGCTTTCTCAGAACAAAAGAACTGTGCTTCCTACACACACGGGCCATATCTAGTTCAACTCTGCTTAGGAAACTGACAAGAACAGTAGCTTCTCTTCAGTCCAATACACTGTACTTGATGTAAACAGAACCGAGTGCTCTTCTCACTGTGTATGGAGATTGGAGCACAAAAGTGACTCTTTTTACCACAAAACAACTCTTGCTCATAGGACCAGAAACTGCATGTGATTCAAATCCTTTTCTGATTGGGAAACAAACACTAGCTCGCCTTACAAGAAACACACTCTGCTTTTGAGAAAAGAGCATTCTTCTACTCTACTGGGTTTCCTATAGGGCCAGAACAGTAAGCTTGCTCAAAACGAAAGAACTGTGCTTCCGACACAGGGGCCATATCTAGATCAACTCCACTTAGAAAACTGAAGAGAACAGTAGCTTCTCTTCAGTCCAATACACTGTACTTGCTGGGAACAGACGCGAGTGCTATTTGCACTGTGTATGGCAAATGGAGCGCAATAGTGACTCTTCTTACCAGAAAACAACTCCTGCTCGTAGGACCAGAAACTGCATGTGATTCAACTCCATTTCTGACTGGAAAAAAAAATACTAGCTCGCCTTACAAGAAACACACTCTGCTTTTGAGAAAAGAGCAATCTTCTAATCTACTGTGTTTCCTATAGGGCCAGAAGAGTGAGCTTGCTCAGAACAAAAGAACTGTGCTTCCGACACACGGGCCATATCTAGTTCAACTCTGCTTAGGAAACTGACAAGAACAGTAGCTTCTCTTCAGTCCAATACACTGTACTTGCTGGGAACAGACGCCAGTGCTATTTGCACTGTGTATGGCAAATGGAGCGCAATAGTGACTCTTCTTACCAGAAAACAACTCTTGCTTGTAGGACAAGAAAATGCATTTGATTCAACTCCATTACGACTGGGAAACAAACACTACAAGAAACACACTCTGCTTTTGAGAAGAGCACTCTTCTACTCTCCTGTGTTTCCTATAGGGCCAGAACAGTGACCTTGCTCAGAACAAAAGAACTGTGCTTCCTACACACACGGGCCATATCTACATCAACTCTGCTTAAGAAACTGACAAGAACAGTAGCTTCTCTTCAGTCCAATACACTGTACTTCCTGGAAACAGACCCGTGTGCTCTTCTCACTGTGTATGGAGAATGGAGCACAAAAGTGACTCTTTTTACCACAAAACAACTCTTGCTCATAGGACCAGAAACTGCATGTGATTCAAATCCTTTTCTGATTGGGAAACAAACACTAGCTCGCCTTACAAGAAACACACTCTGCTTTTGAGAAAAGAGCATTCTTCTACTCTACTGGGTTTCCTATAGGACCAGAACAGTAAGCTTGCTCAAAACAAAAGAACTGTGCTTCCGAATTACGGGCCATATCTAGTTCAACTCCACTTAGAAAACTGAAGAGAACAGTAGCTTATCTTCAGTCCAATACACTGTACTTGCTGGGAACAGACGCGAGTGCTATTTGCACTGTGTATGGCAAATGGAGTGCAATAGTGACTCTTCTTACCAGAAAACAACTCTTGCTTGTAGGACAAGAAAATGCATGTGATTCAACTTCATTTAGGACTGGGAAACAAACACTACCTCGCCTTACAAGAAACACACTCTGCTTTTGAGAAGAGCACTCTTCTACTCTCCTGTGTTTCCTATAGGGCCAGAACAGTGAGCTTGCTCAGAACAAAAGAACTGTGCTTCCTACACACACGGGCCTTATCTAGTTCAACTCTGCTTAGGAAACTGACAAGAACAGTAGCTTCTCTTCAGTCCAATACACTGTACTTGCTGGGAACAGACACGAGTGCTATTTGCACTGTGTATGGCAAATGGAGCACAATAGTGACTCTTCTTACCAGAAAACAACTCTTGCTCGTAGGACCAGAAACTGCATGTGATTCAACTCTATTACTGACTGGGGAACAAAGACTAGCTCGCCTTACAAGAAACACACTCTGCTTTTGAGAAAAGAGGACTCTTCTACTCTCCTGTGTTTCCTATAGGGCCAGAACAGTGAGCTTGCTCAGAACAAAAGAACTTTGCTTCCGACTTACGGGCCATGTCTAGTGCAACTCCACTTAGGAAACTGAGGAGAACAGTAGCTTCTCTTCAGTCCAATACACTGTACTTGCTGGGATCAGACGCGAGTGCTCTTTGCACTGTGTATGGCACTTGGAGCACAAAAGTGACTCTTTTTACCACAAAACAACTCTTGCACATAGGACCAGAAACTGTTTGTGATTCAAATCCTTTTCTGATTGGGAAACAAACACTAGCTTGCTTTACACGAAACACACTCTGCTTTTGAGAAAAGAGCACTCTTCTAATCTACTGTGTTTCCTATATGGCCAGAACAGTAAGCTTGCTGAGAACAAAAGAACGGTGCTTCCGACACACGGGCCATATCTAGTTCAACTCCACTTAGAAAACTGAAGAGAACAGTAGCTTCTCTTCAGTCCAATACACTGTACTTGCTGGGAACAGACGCGAGTGCTATTTGCACTGTGTATGGCAATGGGAGCGCAATAGTGACTCTTCTTACCAGAAAACAACTCTTGCTTGTAGGACAAGAAAATGCATTTGATTCAACTCCATTTAGGACTGGGAAACAAACACTACCTCGCCTTACAAGAAACACACTCTGCTTTTGAGAAGAGCACTTTTCTACTCTCCTGTGTTTCCTATAGGGCCAGAACAGTGACCTTGCTCAGAACAAAAGAACTGTGCTTCCTACACACACAGGCCATATCTAGTTCAACTCTGCTTAGGAAACTGACAAGAACAGTAGCTTCTCTTCAGTCCAATACACTGTAATTGCAGGGAACAGACGCGAGTGCTATTTGCACTGTGTATGGCAATGGGAGCGCAATAGTGACTCTTCTTAGCAGAAAACAACTCTTGCTCGTAGGACCAGTAACTGCATGTGATTCAACTCTATTTCTGACTGGGAAAAAAAGACTAGCTCGCCTTACAAGAAACACACTCTGCTTTTGAGAAAAGAGCACTCTTCTAATCTACTGTGTTTCCTATAGGGCCAGAAGAGTGAGCTTGCTCAGAAAAAAAAGCACTGTGCTTCCGACACACGGGCCATATCTAGATCAACTCTGCTTAGTTAACTGACAAGAACAGTAGCTTCTCTTCAGTCCAATACACTGTACTTCCTGGAAACAGACCCGAGTGCTCTTCTCACTGTGTATGGAGAATGGAGCACAAAAGTGACTCTTTTTACCACAAAGCAACTCTTGCTCATAGGACCAGAAACTGCATGTGATTCAAATCCTTTTCTGATTGGGATTCAAACACTAGCTCGCCTTACAAGAAACACACTCTGCTTTTGAGAAAAGAGCATTCTTCTACTCTACTGGGTTTCCTATAGGGCCAGAACAGTAAGCTTGCTCAAAACAAAAGAACTGTGCTTCCGAATTACGGGCCATATCTAGTTCAACTCCACTTAGAACACTGAAGAGAACAGTAGCTTCTCTTCAGTCCAATACACTCTACTTGCTGGGAACAGACGCGAGTGCTATTTGCACTGTGTATGGCAAATGGAGCGCAATAGTGACTCTTCTTACCAGAAAACAACTCCTGCTCATAGGACCAGAAACTGCATGTGATTCAACTCCATTTCTGACTGGAAAAAAAATACTAGCTCGCCTTACAAGAAACACACTCTGCTTTTCAGAAAAGAGCAATCTTCTAATCTACTGTGTTTCCTATAGGGCCAGAACAGTGAGCTTGCTCAGAACAAAAGAATTGTGCTTCCGAAATACGGGCCATATCTAGTTAAACTCCACTTAGGAAACTGACAAGAACAGTAGTATCTCTTCAGTCCAATACACTGTACTTGCTGGGAACAGACGCCAGTGCTATTTGCACTGTGTATGGCAAAGGGAGCGCAATAGTGACTCTTCTTACCAGAAAACAACTCTTGCTCGTAGGACCAGAAACTGCATGTGATTCAACTCTATTTCTGACTGGGAAACAAAGACTAGCTCGCCTTACAATAAACACACTCTGCTTTTGAGAAAAGAGGACACTTCTACTGTCCTGTGTTTCCTATAGGGCCAGAACAGTGAGCTTGCTCAGAACAAAAGAACTGTGCTTCCGACATACGGACCATATCTAGTTCAACTCCACTTAGGAAACTGACAAGAACAGTAGCTTCTCTTCAGTCCAATACACTGTACTTGCTGGGATCAGACGCGAGTGCTCTTTGCACTGTGTATGGCACTTGGAGCAAAAAAGTGACTCTTTTTACCACAAAACAACTCTTGCACATAGGACCAGAAACTGTATGTGATTCAAATCCTTTTCTGATTGGGAAACAAACACTATCTCGCCTTACAAGAAACACACTCTGCTTTTGAGAAAAGAGCATTCTTCTACTCTACTGGGTTTCCTATAGGGCCAGAACAGTAAGCTTGCTCAAAACAAAAGTCCTGTGCTTCCGACACACGGGCCATATCTAGTTCAACTCTGCTTAGGAAACTGACAAGAACAGTAGCTTCTCTTCAGTCCAATACACTGTACTTGCTGAGAACAGACGCGAGTGCTCTTTGCACTGTGTATGGCAAATGGAGCGCAATAGTGACTCTTCTTACCAGAAAACAACTCCTGCTCGTAGGACCAGAAACTGCATGTGATTCAACTCCATTTCTGACTGGGAAACAAACACTATCTCGCCTTACAAGAAACACACTCTGCTTTTGAGAAAAGAGCATTCTTCTACTCTACTGGGTTTCCTATAGGACCAGAACAGTAAGCTTGCTCAAAACAAAAGAACTGTGTTTCCGAAATACGGGCCATATCTAGTTCAACTCCACTTAGAAAACTGAAGAGAACAGTAGCTTCTCTTCAGTCCAATACACTGTACTTGCTGGGAACAGACGCCAGTGCTATTTGCACTGTGTATGGCAAATGGAGCGCAATAGTGACTCTTCTTACCAGAAAACAACTCTTGCTTGTAGGACAAGAAAATGCATGTGATTCAACTCCATTTAGGACTGGGAAACAAACACTACCTCGCCTTACAAGAAACACACTCTGCTTTTGAGAAGAGCACTCTTCTACTCTCCTGTGTTTCCTATAGGGCCAGAACAGTGAGCTTGCTCAGAACAAAAGAACTGTGCTTCATACACACACGGGCCTTATCTAGTTCAACTCTGCTTAGGAAACTGAAAAGAACAGTAGCTTCTCTTCAGTCCAATACACTGTACTTGCTGGGAACAGACGCGAGTGCTATTTGCACTGTGTATGGCAAATGGAGCACAATAGTGACTCTTCTTACCAGAAAACAACTCTTGCTTGTAGGACCAGAAACTGCTTGTGATTCAACTCCATTTCTGACTGGGAAACAAATACTAGCTCGCCTTACAAGAAACACACTCTGCTTTTGAGAAAAGAGCACTCTTCTAATCTACTGTGTTTCCTATAGGGCCAGAAGAGTGAGCTTGCTCAGAACAAAAGCACTGTGCTTCCGACACACGGGCCATATCTAGATCAACTCTGCTTAGGAAACTGACAAGAACAGTAGCTTCTCTTCAGTCCAATACACTGTACTTGCTGGGATCAGACGCGAGTGCTCTTTGCACTGTGTATGGCACTTGGAGCACAAAAGTGACTCTTTTTACCACAAAACAACTCTTGCACATAGGACCAGAAACTGTATGTGATTCAAATCCTTTTCTGATTGGGAAACAAACACTATCTCGCCTTACAAGAAACACACTCTGCTTTTGAGAAAAGAGCATTCTTCTACTCTACTGGGTTTCCTATAGGGCCAGAACAGTAAGCTTGCTCAAAACAAAAGAACTGTGCTTCTGACACACGGGCCAATTCTAGTTCAACTCTGCTTAGGAAACTGACAAGAACAGTAGCTTCTCTTCAGTCCAATACACTGTACTTTCTGGGAACAGACGCGAGTGCTCTTTGCACTGTGTATGGCAAATGGAGCACAATAGTGACTCTTCTTACCAGAAAACAACTCTTGCTTGTAGGACCAGAAACTGCATGTGATTCAACTCCATTTCTGACTGGGAAACAAATACTAGCTCGCCTTACAAGAAACACACTCAGCTTTTGAGAAAAGAGCACTCTTCTACTCTCCTGTGTTTCCTATAGGGCCAGAACAGTGAGCTTGCTCAGAACAAAAGAACTGTGCTTCCTACACACACGGGCAATATCTACTTCAACTCTGCTTAGGAAACTGAAAAGAACAGTAGCTTCTCTTCAGTCCAATACACTGTAATTGCAGGGAACAGACGCGAGTGCTATTTGCACTGTGTATGGCAATGGGAGCGCAATAGTGACTCTTCTTAGCAGAAAAAAACTCTTGCTCGTAGGACCAGAAACTGCATGTGTTTCAAATCCAATTAGGACTGGGAAACAAACGCTAGCTCGCCTTACAAGAAACACACTCTGCTTTTGAGAAAAGAGCACTCTTCTAATCTACTGTGTTTCCTATAGGGCCAGAAGAGTGAGCTTGCTCAGAACAAAAGCACTGTGCTTCCGACATACGGGCCATATCTACATCAACTCTGCTTAGGAAACTGACAAGAACAGTAGCTTCTCTTCAGTCCAATACACTGTACTTGCTGGAAACAGACCCGTGTGCTCTTCTCACTGTGTATGGAGAATGGAGCACAAAAGTGACTCTCTTTACCACAAAACAACTCTTGCTCATAGGACCAGAAACTGCATGTGATTCAAATCCTTTTCTGATTGGGAAACAAACACTAGCTCGCCTTACAAGAAACACACTCTGCTTTTGAGAAAAGAGCATTCTTCTACTCTACTGGGTTTCCTATAGGACCAGAACAGTAAGCTTGCTCAAAACAAAAGAACTGTGCTTCCGAATTACGGGCCATATCTAGTTCAACTCCACTTAGAAAACTGAAGAGAACAGTAGCTTCTCTTCAGTCCAATACACTGTACTTGCTGGGAACAGACGCGAGTGCTATTTGCACTATGTATGGCAAATGGAGCACAATAGTGACTCTTCTTACCAGAAAACAACTCTTGCTTGTAGGACAAGAAAATGCATGTGATTCAACTCCATTTAGGACTGGGAAACAAACACTACCTCGCCTTACGAGAAACACACTCTGCTTTTGAGAAGAGCACTCTTCTACTCTCCTGTGTTTCCTATAGGGCCAGAACAGTGAGCTTTCTCAGAACAAAAGAACTGTGCTTCCTACACACACGGGCCATATCTAGTTCAACTCTGCTTAGGAAACTGACAAGAACAGTAGCTTCTCTTCAGTCCAATACACTGTACTTGATGTAAACAGAACCGAGTGCTCTTCTCACTGTGTATGGAGATTGGAGCACAAAAGTGACTCTTTTTACCACAAAACAACTCTTGCTCATAGGACCAGAAACTGCATGTGATTCAAATCCTTTTCTGATTGGGAAACAAACACTAGCTCGCCTTACAAGAAACACACTCTGCTTTTGAGAAAAGAGCATTCTTCTACTCTACTGGGTTTCCTATAGGGCCAGAACAGTAAGCTTGCTCAAAACGAAAGAACTGTGCTTCCGACACAGGGGCCATATCTAGATCAACTCCACTTAGAAAACTGAAGAGAACAGTAGCTTCTCTTCAGTCCAATACACTGTACTTGCTGGGAACAGACGCGAGTGCTATTTGCACTGTGTATGGCAAATGGAGCGCAATAGTGACTCTTCTTACCAGAAAACAACTCCTGCTCGTAGGACCAGAAACTGCATGTGATTCAACTCCATTTCTGACTGGAAAAAAAAATACTAGCTCGCCTTACAAGAAACACACTCTGCTTTTGAGAAAAGAGCAATCTTCTAATCTACTGTGTTTCCTATAGGGCCAGAAGAGTGAGCTTGCTCAGAACAAAAGAACTGTGCTTCCGACACACGGGCCATATCTAGTTCAACTCTGCTTAGGAAACTGACAAGAACAGTAGCTTCTCTTCAGTCCAATACACTGTACTTGCTGGGAACAGACGCCAGTGCTATTTGCACTGTGTATGGCAAATGGAGCGCAATAGTGACTCTTCTTACCAGAAAACAACTCTTGCTTGTAGGACAAGAAAATGCATTTGATTCAACTCCATTACGACTGGGAAACAAACACTACAAGAAACACACTCTGCTTTTGAGAAGAGCACTCTTCTACTCTCCTGTGTTTCCTATAGGGCCAGAACAGTGACCTTGCTCAGAACAAAAGAACTGTGCTTCCTACACACACGGGCCATATCTACATCAACTCTGCTTAAGAAACTGACAAGAACAGTAGCTTCTCTTCAGTCCAATACACTGTACTTCCTGGAAACAGACCCGTGTGCTCTTCTCACTGTGTATGGAGAATGGAGCACAAAAGTGACTCTTTTTACCACAAAACAACTCTTGCTCATAGGACCAGAAACTGCATGTGATTCAAATCCTTTTCTGATTGGGAAACAAACACTAGCTCGCCTTACAAGAAACACACTCTGCTTTTGAGAAAAGAGCATTCTTCTACTCTACTGGGTTTCCTATAGGACCAGAACAGTAAGCTTGCTCAAAACAAAAGAACTGTGCTTCCGAATTACGGGCCATATCTAGTTCAACTCCACTTAGAAAACTGAAGAGAACAGTAGCTTCTCTTCAGTCCAATACACTGTACTTGCTGGGAACAGACGCGAGTGCTATTTGCACTGTGTATGGCAAATGGAGTGCAATAGTGACTCTTCTTACCAGAAAACAACTCTTGCTTGTAGGACAAGAAAATGCATGTGATTCAACTTCATTTAGGACTGGGAAACAAACACTACCTCGCCTTACAAGAAACACACTCTGCTTTTGAGAAGAGCACTCTTCTACTCTCCTGTGTTTCCTATAGGGCCAGAACAGTGAGCTTGCTCAGAACAAAAGAACTGTGCTTCCTACACACACGGGCCTTATCTAGTTCAACTCTGCTTAGGAAACTGACAAGAACAGTAGCTTCTCTTCAGTCCAATACACTGTACTTGCTGGGAACAGACACGAGTGCTATTTGCACTGTGTATGGCAAATGGAGCACAATAGTGACTCTTCTTACCAGAAAACAACTCTTGCTCGTAGGACCAGAAACTGCATGTGATTCAACTCTATTACTGACTGGGGAACAAAGACTAGCTCGCCTTACAAGAAACACACTCTGCTTTTGAGAAAAGAGGACTCTTCTACTCTCCTGTGTTTCCTATAGGGCCAGAACAGTGAGCTTGCTCAGAACAAAAGAACTTTGCTTCCGACTTACGGCCATGTCTAGTGCAACTCCACTTAGGAAACTGAGGAGAACAGTAGCTTCTCTTCAGTCCAATACACTGTACTTGCTGGGATCAGACGCGAGTGCTCTTTGCACTGTGTATGGCACTTGGAGCACAAAAGTGACTCTTTTTACCACAAAACAACTCTTGCACATAGGACCAGAAACTGTATGTGATTCAAATCCTTTTCTGATTGGGAAACAAACACTAGCTTGCTTTACACGAAACACACTCTGCTTTTGAGAAAAGAGCACTCTTCTAATCTACTGTGTTTCCTATATGGCCAGAACAGTAAGCTTGCTGAGAACAAAAGAACGGTGCTTCCGACACACGGGCCATATCTAGTTCAACTCCACTTAGAAAACTGAAGAGAACAGTAGCTTCTCTTCAGTCCAATACACTGTACCTGCTGGGAACAGACGCGAGTGCTATTTGCACTGTGTATGGCAAATGGAGCGCAGTAGTGACTCTTCTTACCAGAAAACAACTCTTGCTAGTAGGACAAGAAAATGCATGTGATTCAACTCCATTTAGGACTGGGAAACAAACACTACCTCGCCTTACAAGAAACACACTCTGCTTTTGAGAAAAGAGCACTCTTCTAATCTACTGTGTTTCCTATAGGGCCAGAAGAGTGAGCTTGCTCAGAACAAAAGCACTGTGCTTCCGACATACGGGCCATATCTACATCAACTCTGCTTAGGAAACTGACAAGAACAGTAGCTTCTCTTCAGTCCAATACACTGTACTTGCTGGAAACAGACCCATGTGCTCTTCTCACTGTGTATGGAGAATGGAGCACAAAAGTGACTCTTTTTACCACAAAACAACTCTTGCTCATAGGACCAGAAACTGCATGTGATTCAAATCCTTTTCTGATTGGGAAACAAACACTAGCTCGCCTTACAAGAACACACTCTGCTTTTGAGAGAAGAGCATTCTTCTACTCTACTGGGTTTCCTATAGGACCAGAACAGTAAGCTTGCTCAAAACAAAAGAACTGTGCTTCCGAATTACGGGCCATATCTAGTTCAACTCCACTTAGAAAACTGAAGAGAACAGTAGCTTCTCTTCAGTCCAATACACTGTACTTGCTGGGAACAGACGCGAGTGCTATTTGCACTGTGTATGGCAATGGGAGCGCAATAGTGACTCTTCTTACCAGAAAACAACTCTTGCTTGTAGGACAAGAAAATGCATTTGATTCAACTCCATTTAGGACTGGGAAACAAACACTACCTCGCCTTACAAGAAACACACTCTGCTTTTGAGAAGAGCACTCTTCTACTCTCCTGTGTTTCCTATAGGGCCAGAACAGTGACCTTGCTCAGAACAAAAGAACTGTGCTTCCTACACACACAGGCCATATCTAGTTCAACTCTGCTTAGGAAACTGACAAGAACAGTAGCTTCTCTTCAGTCCAATACACTGTAATTGCAGGGAACAGACGCGAGTGCTATTTGCACTGTGTATGGCAATGGGAGCGCAATAGTGACTCTTCTTAGCAGAAAACAACTCTTGCTCGTAGGACCAGTAACTGCATGTGATTCAACTCTATTTCTGACTGGGAAAAAAAGACTAGCTCGCCTTACAAGAAACACACTCTGCTTTTGAGAAAAGAGCACTCTTCTAATCTACTGTGTTTCCTATAGGGCCAGAAGAGTGAGCTTGCTCAGAAAAAAAAGCACTGTGCTTCCGACACACGGGCCATATCTAGATCAACTCTGCTTAGTTAACTGACAAGAACAGTAGCTTCTCTTCAGTCCAATACACTGTACTTCCTGGAAACAGACCCGAGTGCTCTTCTCACTGTGTATGGAGAATGGAGCACAAAAGTGACTCTTTTTACCACAAAGCAACTCTTGCTCATAGGACCAGAAACTGCATGTGATTCAAATCCTTTTCTGATTGGGATTCAAACACTAGCTCGCCTTACAAGAAACACACTCTGCTTTTGAGAAAAGAGCATTCTTCTACTCTACTGGGTTTCCTATAGGGCCAGAACAGTAAGCTTGCTCAAAACAAAAGAACTGTGCTTCCGAATTACGGGCCATATCTAGTTCAACTCCACTTAGAACACTGAAGAGAACAGTAGCTTCTCTTCAGTCCAATACACTCTACTTGCTGGGAACAGACGCGAGTGCTATTTGCACTGTGTATGGCAAATGGAGCGCAATAGTGACTCTTCTTACCAGAAAACAACTCCTGCTCATAGGACCAGAAACTGCATGTGATTCAACTCCATTTCTGACTGGAAAAAAAATACTAGCTCGCCTTACAAGAAACACACTCTGCTTTTCAGAAAAGAGCAATCTTCTAATCTACTGTGTTTCCTATAGGGCCAGAACAGTGAGCTTGCTCAGAACAAAAGAATTGTGCTTCCGAAATACGGGCCATATCTAGTTAAACTCCACTTAGGAAACTGACAAGAACAGTAGTATCTCTTCAGTCCAATACACTGTACTTGCTGGGAACAGACGCCAGTGCTATTTGCACTGTGTATGGCAAAGGGAGCGCAATAGTGACTCTTCTTACCAGAAAACAACTCTTGCTCGTAGGACCAGAAACTGCATGTGATTCAACTCTATTTCTGACTGGGAAACAAAGACTAGCTCGCCTTACAAGAAACACACTCTGCTTTTGAGAAAAGAGGACACTTCTACTGTCCTGTGTTTCCTATAGGGCCAGAACAGTGAGCTTGCTCAGAACAAAAGAACTGTGCTTCCGACATACGGACCATATCTAGTTCAACTCCACTTAGGAAACTGACAAGAACAGTAGCTTCTCTTCAGTCCAATACACTGTACTTGCTGGGATCAGACGCGAGTGCTCTTTGCACTGTGTATGGCACTTGGAGCAAAAAAGTGACTCTTTTTACCACAAAACAACTCTTGCACATAGGACCAGAAACTGTATGTGATTCAAATCCTTTTCTGATTGGGAAACAAACACTATCTCGCCTTACAAGAAACACACTCTGCTTTTGAGAAAAGAGCATTCTTCTAATCTACTGGGTTTCCTATAGGGCCAGAACAGTAAGCTTGCTCAAAACAAAAGTCCTGTGCTTCCGACACACGGGCCATATCTAGTTCAACTCTGCTTAGGAAACTGACAAGAACAGTAGCTTCTCTTCAGTCCAATACACTGTACTTGCTGAGAACAGACGCGAGTGCTCTTTGCACTGTGTATGGCAAATGGAGCGCAATAGTGACTCTTCTTACCAGAAAACAACTCCTGCTCGTAGGACCAGAAACTGCATGTGATTCAACTCCATTTCTGACTGGGAAACAAACACTATCTCGCCTTACAAGAAACACACTCTGCTTTTGAGAAAAGAGCATTCTTCTACTCTACTGGGTTTCCTATAGGACCAGAACAGTAAGCTTGCTCAAAACAAAAGAACTGTGTTTCCGAAATACGGGCCATATCTAGTTCAACTCCACTTAGAAAACTGAAGAGAACAGTAGCTTCTCTTCAGTCCAATACACTGTACTTGCTGGGAACAGACGCCAGTGCTATTTGCACTGTGTATAGCAAATGGAGCGCAATAGTGACTCTTCTTACCAGAAAACAACTCTTGCTTGTAGGACAAGAAAATGCATGTGATTCAACTCCATTTAGGACTGGGAAACAAACACTACCTCGCCTTACAAGAAACACACTCTGCTTTTGAGAAGAGCACTCTTCTACTCTCCTGTGTTTCCTATAGGGCCAGAACAGTGAGCTTGCTCAGAACAAAAGAACTGTGCTTCATACACACACGGGCCTTATCTAGTTCAACTCTGCTTAGGAAACTGAAAAGAACAGTAGCTTCTCTTCAGTCCAATACACTGTACTTGCTGGGAACAGACGCGAGTGCTATTTGCACTGTGTATGGCAAATGGAGCACAATAGTGACTCTTCTTACCAGAAAACAACTCTTGCTTGTAGGACCAGAAACTGCATGTGATTCAACTCCATTTCTGACTGGGAAACAAATACTAGCTCGCCTTACAAGAAACACACTCTGCTTTTGAGAAAAGAGCACTCTTCTAATCTACTGTGTTTCCTATAGGGCCAGAAGAGTGAGCTTGCTCAGAACAAAAGCACTGTGCTTCCGACACACGGGCCATATCTAGATCAACTCTGCTTAGGAAACTGACAAGAACAGTAGCTTCTCTTCAGTCCAATACACTGTACTTGCTGGGATCAGACGCGAGTGCTCTTTGCACTGTGTATGGCACTTGGAGCACAAAAGTGACTCTTTTTACCACAAAACAACTCTTGCACATAGGACCAGAAACTGTATGTGATTCAAATCCTTTTCTGATTGGGAAACAAACACTATCTCGCCTTACAAGAAACACACTCTGCTTTTGAGAAAAGAGCATTCTTCTACTCTACTGGGTTTCCTATAGGGCCAGAACAGTAAGCTTGCTCAAAACAAAAGAACTGTGCTTCTGACACACGGGCCAATTCTAGTTCAACTCTGCTTAGGAAACTGACAAGAACAGTAGCTTCTCTTCAGTCCAATACACTGTACTTTCTGGGAACAGACGCGAGTGCTCTTTGCACTGTGTATGGCAAATGGAGCACAATAGTGACTCTTCTTACCAGAAAACAACTCTTGCTTGTAGGACCAGAAACTGCATGTGATTCAACTCCATTTCTGACTGGGAAACAAATACTAGCTCGCCTTGCAAGAAACACACTCTGCTTTTGAGAAAAGAGCACTCTTCTACTCTCCTGTGTTTCCTATAGGGCCAGAACAGTGAGCTTGCTCAGAACAAAAGAACTGTGCTTCCTACACACACGGGCCATATCTACTTCAACTCTGCTTAGGAAACTGAAAAGAACAGTAGCTTCTCTTCAGTCCAATACACTGTAATTGCAGGGAACAGACGCGAGTGCTATTTGCACTGTGTATGGCAATGGGAGCGCAATAGTGACTCTTCTTAGCAGAAAAAAACTCTTGCTCGTAGGACCAGAAACTGCATGTGTTTCAAATCCAATTAGGACTGGGAAACAAACGCTAGCTCGCCTTACAAGAAACACTCTGTTTTGAGAAAAGAGCACTCTTCTAATCTACTGTGTTTCCTATAGGGCCAGAAGAGTGAGCTTGCTCAGAACAAAAGCACTGTGCTTCCGACATACGGGCCATATCTACATCAACTCTGCTTAGGAAACTGACAAGAACAGTAGCTTCTCTTCAGTCCAATACACTGTACTTGCTGGAAACAGACCCGTGTGCTCTTCTCACTGTGTATGGAGAATGGAGCACAAAAGTGACTCTTTTTACCACAAAACAACTCTTGCTCATAGGACCAGAAACTGCATGTGATTCAAATCCTTTTCTGATTGGGAAACAAACACTAGCTCGCCTTACAAGAAACACACTCTGCTTTTGAGAAAAGAGCATTCTTCTACTCTACTGGGTTTCCTATAGGACCAGAACAGTAAGCTTGCTCAAAACAAAAGAACTGTGCTTCCGAATTACGGGCCATATCTAGTTCAACTCCACTTAGAAAACTGAAGAGAACAGTAGCTTCTCTTCAGTCCAATACACTGTACTTGCTGGGAACAGACGCGAGTGCTATTTGCACTGTGTATGGCAAATGGAGCGCAATAGTGACTCTTCTTACCAGAAAACAACTCTTGCTTGTAGGACAAGAAAATGCATGTGATTCAACTCCATTTAGGACTGGGAAACAAACACTACCTCGCCTTACGAGAAACACACTCTGCTTTTGAGAAGAGCACTCTTCTACTCTCCTGTGTTTCCTATAGGGCCAGAACAGTGAGCTTTCTCAGAACAAAAGAACTGTGCTTCCTACACACACGGGCCATATCTAGTTCAACTCTGCTTAGGAAACTGAAGAGAACAGTAGCTTCTCTTCAGTCCAATACACTGTACTTGCTGGGAACAGACGCGAGTGCTATTTGCACTGTGTTTGGATAATGGAGCGCAATAGTGACTCTTCTTACCAGAAAACAACTCCTGCTCGTAGGACCAGAAACTGCATGTGATTCAACTCCATTTCGGACTGGAAAAAAAATACTAGCTCGCCTTATAAGAAACACACTCTGCTTTTGAGAAAAGAGCAATCTTCTAATCTACTGTGTTTCCTATAGGGCCAGAACAGTGAGCTTGCTCAGAACAAAAGAATTGTGCTTCCGAAATATGGGCCATATCTAGTTAAACTCCACTTAGGAAACTGACAAGAACAGTAGGTTGTCTTCAGTCCAATACACTGTACTTGCTGGGAACAGACGCCAGTGCTCTTTGCACTGTATATGGCAAATGGAGCACAATAGTGACACTTCTTACCAGAAAACAACTCTTGCTTGTAGGACCAGAAACTGCATGTGATTCAACTCCATTTCTGACTGGGAAACAAACGCTAGCTCGCCTTACAAGAAACACACTCTGCTTTTGAGAAAAGAGCACTCTTCTACTCTACTGTGTTTCCTATAGGGCCAGAACAGTGAGCTTGCTCAGAACAAAAGAACTGTGCTTCCTACACACACGGGCCATATCTACTTCAACTCTGCTTAGGAAACTGACAAGAACAGTAGCTTCTCTTCAGTCCAATACACTGTAAATGCAGGGAACAGACGCGAGTGCTATTTGCACTGTGTATGACAATGGGAGCACAATAGTGACTCTTCTTAGCAGAAAAAAACTCTTGCTCGTAGGACCAGAAACTGCATGTGTTTCAAATCCAATTAGGACTGGGAAACAAACGCTAGCTCGCCTTACAAGAAACACACTCTGCTTTTGAGAAAAGAGCACTCTTCTAATCTACTGTGTTTCCTATAGGGCCAGAAGAGTGAGCTTGCTCGGAACAAAAGCACTGTGCTTCCGACATACGGGCCATATCTAGATCAACTCTGCTTAGGAAACTGACAAGAACAGTAGCTTCTCTTCAGTCCAATACACTGTACTTGCTGGAAACAGACCCGAGTGCTCTTCTCACTGTGTATGGAGAATGGAGCACAAAAGTGACTCTTTTTACCACAAAACAACTCTTGCTCATAGGACCAGAAACTGCATGTGATTCAAATCCTTTTCTGATTGGGAAACAAACACTAGCTCGCCATACAAGAAACACACTCTGCTTTTCAGAAAAGAGCAATCTTCTAATCTACAGTGTTTCCTATAGGGCCAGAACAGTGAGCTTGCTCAGAACAAAAGAATTGTGCTTCCGAAATACGGGCCATATCTTGTTAAACTCCACTTTGAAAAATGACAAGAACAGTAGGTTCTCTTCAGTCCAATACACTGTACTTGCTGGGAACAGACGCGAGTGCTATTTGCACTGTGTATGGCTACGGAAGCGTAATAGTGACTCTTCTTACCAGAAAACAACTCTTGCTTGTAGGACAAGAAAATGCATGTGATTCAACTCCATTTAGGACTGGGAAACAAACACTACCTCGCCTTACAAGAAACACACTCTGCTTTTGAGAAGAGCACTCTTCTACTCTCCTGTGTTTCCTATAGGGCCAGAACAGTGAGCTTGCTCAGAACAAAAGAACTGTGCTTCCTACACAAACGGGCCATATCTATTTCAACTCTGCTTAGGAAACTGAAAAGAACAGTAGCTTCTCTTCAGTCCAATACACTGTAATTGCAGGGAACAGACGCGAGGGCTATTTGCACTGTGTATGGCAATGGGAGCACAATAGTGACTCTTCTTACCAGAAAACAACTCTTGCTCGTAGGACCAGAAACTGCATGTGATTCAACTCTATTTCTGACTGGGAAACAAAGATTAGCTCGCCTTACAAGAAACACACTCTGCTTTTGAGAAAAGAGCACTCTTCTACTCTCCTGTGTTTCCTATAGGGCCAGAACAGTGAGCTTGCTCAGAACAAAAGCACTGTGCTTCACACACACGGGCCATATCTAGATCAACTCTGCTTAGGAAACTGACAAGAACAGTAGCTTCTCTTCACTCCAATACACTGTACTTGCTGGGAACAGACGCGAGTGCTATTTGCACTGTGTATGGCAAATGGAGCACAATAGTGACTCTTCTTACCAGAAAACAACTCTTGCTTGTAGGACCAGAAACTGCATGTGATTCAACTCCATGTCTGACTGGGAATCAAATACTAGCTCGCCTTACAAGAAACACACTCTGCTTTTGAGAACAGAGCACTCTTCTACTCTCCTGTGTTTCCTATAGGGCCAGAACAGTGAGCTTGCTCAGAACAAAAGAACTGTGCTTCCTACACACACGGGCCATATCTACTTCAACTCTGCTTAGGAAACTGAAAAGAACAGTAGCTTCTCTTCAGTCCAATACACTGTAATTGCAGGGAACAGACGCAAGTGCTATTTGCACTGTGCATGGCAATGGGAGCGCAATAGTGACTCTTCTTAGCAGAAAACAACTCTTGCTCATAGGACCAGAATCTGCATGTGTTTCAAATCCGTTTAGGACTGGGAAACAAACGCTAGCTCGCCTTACAAGAAACACACTCTGCTTTTGAGAAAAGAGCACTCTTCTAATCTACTGTGTTTCCTATAGGGCCAGAAGAGTGAGCTTGCTCAGAACAAAAGCACTGTGCTTCCGACACACGGGCCATATCTAGATCAACTCCACTTAGAAAACTGAAGAGAACAGTAGCTTCTCTTCAGTCCAATACACTGTACTTGCTGGGAACAGACGCAAGTGCTATTTGCACTGTGTATGGCAAATGGAGCACAATAGTGACTCTTCTTACCAGAAAACAACTCCTGCTCGTAGGACCAGAAACTGCATGTGATTCAACTCCATTTGTGACTGGAAAAAAAATACTAGTCGCCTTACAAGAAACACACTCTGCTTTTCAGAAAAGAGCAATCTTCTAATCTACTGTGTTTCCTATAGGGCCAGAACAGTGAGCTTGCTCAGAACAAAAGAACTGTGCTTCCGACGTACGGGCCATATCTAGTTCAACTCCACTTAGGAAACTGACGAGAACAGTAGCTTCTCTTCAGTCCAATACACTGTACTTGCTGGGATCAGACGCGAGTGCTCTTTGCACTGTGTATGGCACTTGGAGCAAAAAAGTGACTCTTTTTACCACAAAACAACTCTTGCACATAGGACCAGAAACTGTATGTGATTCAAAACCTTTTCTGAATGGGAAACAAACACTATCTCGCCTTACAAGAAACACACTCTGCTTTTGAGAAAAGAGCATTCTTCTACTCTACTGGGTTTCCTATATGGCCAGAACAGTAAGCTTGCTCAAAACAAAAGTACTGTGCTTCCGACACACGGGCCATATCTAGTTCAACTCTGCTTAGGAAACTGACAAGAACAGTAGCTTCTCTTCAGTCCAATACACTGTACTTGCTGGGAACAGACGCGAGTGCTCTTTGCACTGTGTATGGCAAATGGAGCGCAATAGTGACTCTTCTTACCAGAAAACAACTCCTGCTCGTAGGACCAGAAACTGCATGTGATTCAACTCCATTTCTGACTGGGAAACAAACACTATCTCGCCTTACAAGAAACACACTCTGCTTTTCAGAAAAGAGCAATCTTCTAATCTACTGTGTTTCCTATAGGGCCAGAACAGTGAGCTTGCTCAGAACAAAAGAATTGTGCTTCCGAAATACGGGCCATATCTAGTTAAACTCCACTTAGGAAACTGACAAGAACAGTAGGTTCTCTTCAGTCCAATACACTGTACTTGCTGGGAACAGACGCCAGTGCTATTTGCACTGTGTATGGCAATGCGAGCACAATAGTGACTCTTCTTACCAGAAAACAACTCTTGCTTGTAGGACAAGAAAATGCATGTGATTCAACTCCATTTAGGACTGGGAAACAAACACTACCTCGCCTTACAAGAAACACACTCTGCTTTTGAGAAGAGCACTCTTCTACTCTCCTGTGTTTCCTATAGGGCCAGAACAGTGAGCTTGCTCAGAACAAAAGAACTGTGCTTCCTACACACACGGGCCATATCTAGTTCAACTCTGCTTAGGAAACTGACAAGAACAGTAGCTTCTCTTCAGTCCAATACACTGTACTTGCTGGTAACAGACACGAGTGCTATTTGCACTGTGTATGGCAAATGGAGCACAATAGTGACTCTTCTTACCAGAAAACAACTCTTGCTCGTAGGACCAGAAACTGCATGTGATTCAACTCCATTACTGACTGGGAAACAAAGACTAGCTCGCCTTACAAGAAACACACTCTGCTTTTGAGAAAAGAGCACTCTTCTAATCTACTGTGTTTCCTATAGGGCCAGAACAGTGAGCTTGCTCAGAACAAAAGAACTGTGCTTCCTACACACACGGGCCATATCTAGTTCAACTCTGCTTAGGAAACTGACAAGAACAGTAGCTTCTCTTCAGTCCAATACACTGTACTTGCTGGGAACAGACACGAGTGCTATTTGTACTGTGTATGGCAAATGGAGCACAATAGTGATTCTTCTTACCAGAAAACAACTCTTGCTCGTAGGACCGGAAACTGCATGTGATTCAACTCTATTTCTGACTGGGAAACAAAGACTAGCTCGCCTTACAAGAAACACACTCTGCTTTTGAGAAAAGAGCACTCTTCTACTCTCCTGTGTTTCCTATAGGGCCAGAACAGTGAGCTTGCTCAGAACAAAAGAACTGTGCTTCCAACATACGGGCCATATCTAGATCAACTCCACTTAGGAAACTGACGAGAACAGTAGCTTCTCTTCAGTCCAATACACTGTACTTGCTGGGATCAGACGCGAGTGCTCTTTGCACTGTGTATGGCACTTGGAGCACAAAAGTGACTCTTTTTACCACAAAACAACTCTTGCACATAGGACCAGAAACTGTATGTGATTCAAATCCTTTTCTGATTGGGAAACAAACACCAGCTCGCCTTACAAGAAACACACTCTGCTTTTGAGAAAAGAGCACTCTTTTACTATACAGTGTTTCCTATAGGGCCAGAACAGTGAGCTTGCTCAGAACAAAAGAACTGTGCTTCCGACAAACGGGCCATATCTAGTTCAACTCTGCTTAGGAAACTGACAAGAACAGTAGCTTCTCTTCAGTCCAATACACTGTACTTGCTGGGAACAGACGCGAGTGCTATTTGCACTGTGTATAGCAAAAGGAGCACAATAGTGACTCTTCTTACCAGAAAACAACTCTTGCTTGTAGGACCAGAAACTGCATGAGTCAACTCCATTTCTGACTGGGAAACAAATACTAGCTCGCCTTACAAGAAACACACTCTGCTTTTGAGAAAAGAGCACTCTTCTACTCTCCTGTGTTTCCTATAGGGCCAGAACAGTGAGCTTGCTCAGAACAAAAGAACTGTGCTTCCTACACACACGGGCCATATCTAGTTCAACTCTGCTTAGGAAACTGAAAAGAACAGTAGCTTCTCTTCAGTCCAATACACTGTAATTGCAGGGAACAGACGCGAGTGCTATTTGCACTGTGTATGGCAATGGGAGCGCAATAGTGACTCCTCTTAGCAGAAAACAACTCTTGCTCGTAGGACCAGAAACTGCATGTGTTTCAAATCCCTTTAGGGCTGGGAAACATCGCTAGCTCGCCTTACAAGAAACACACTCTGCTTTTGAGAAAAGTGCACTCTTCTAATCTACTGTGTTTCCTATAGGGCCAGAAGAGTGAGCTTGCTCAGAAAAAAAGCACTGTGCTTCCGACACATGGGCCATATCTAGATCAACTCTGCTTAGTTAACTGACAAGAACAGTAGCTTCTCTTCAGTCCAATACACTGTACTTCCTGGAAACAGACCCGAGTGCTCTTCTCACTGTGTATGGAGAATGGAGCACAAAAGTGACTCTTTTTACCACAAAGCAACTCTTGCTCATAGGACCAGAAACTGCATGTGATTCAAATCCTTTTCTGATTGGGATTCAAACACTAGCTCGCCTTACAAGAAACACACTCTGCTTTTGAGAAAAGAGCATTCTTCTACTCTACTGGGTTTCCTATAGGGCCAGAACAGTAAGCTTGCTCAAAACAAAAGAACTGTGCTTCCGAATTACGGGCCATATCTAGTTCAACTCCACTTAGAACACTGAAGAGAACAGTAGCTTCTCTTCAGTCCAATACACTCTACTTGCTGGGAACAGACGCGAGTGCTATTTGCACTGTGTATGGCAAATGGAGCGCAATAGTGACTCTTCTTACCAGAAAACAACTCCTGCTCATAGGACCAGAAACTGCATGTGATTCAACTCCATTTCTGACTGGAAAAAAAATACTAGCTCGCCTTACAAGAAACACACTCTGCTTTTCAGAAAAGAGCAATCTTCTAATCTACTGTGTTTCCTATAGGGCCAGAACAGTGAGCTTGCTCAGAACAAAAGAATTGTGCTTCCGAAATACGGGCCATATCTAGTTAAACTCCACTTAGGAAACTGACAAGAACAGTAGTATCTCTTCAGTCCAATACACTGTACTTGCTGGGAACAGACGCCAGTGCTATTTGCACTGTGTATGGCAAAGGGAGCGCAATAGTGACTCTTCTTACCAGAAAACAACTCTTGCTCGTAGGACCAGAAACTGCATGTGATTCAACTCTATTTCTGACTGGGAAACAAAGACTAGCTCGCCTTACAAGAAACACACTCTGCTTTTGAGAAAAGAGGACACTTCTACTGTCCTGTGTTTCCTATAGGGCCAGAACAGTGAGCTTGCTCAGAACAAAAGAACTGTGCTTCCGACATACGGACCATATCTAGTTCAACTCCACTTAGGAAACTGACAAGAACAGTAGCTTCTCTTCAGTCCAATACACTGTACTTGCTGGGATCAGACGCGAGTGCTCTTTGCACTGTGTATGGCACTTGGAGCAAAAAAGTGACTCTTTTTACCACAAAACAACTCTTGCACATAGGACCAGAAACTGTATGTGATTCAAATCCTTTTCTGATTGGGAAACAAACACTATCTCGCCTTACAAGAAACACACTCTGCTTTTGAGAAAAGAGCATTCTTCTACTCTACTGGGTTTCCTATAGGGCCAGAACAGTAAGCTTGCTCAAAACAAAAGTCCTGTGCTTCCGACACACGGGCCATATCTAGTTCAACTCTGCTTAGGAAACTGACAAGAACAGTAGCTTCTCTTCAGTCCAATACACTGTACTTGCTGGGAACAGACGCGAGTGCTCTTTGCACTGTGTATGGCAAATGGAGCGCAATAGTGACTCTTCTTACCAGAAAACAACTCCTGCTCGTAGGACCAGAAACTGCATGTGATTCAACTCCATTTCTGACTGGGAAACAAACACTATCTCGCCTTACAAGAAACACACTCTGCTTTTGAGAAAAGAGCATTCTTCTACTCTACTGGGTTTCCTATAGGACCAGAACAGTAAGCTTGCTCAAAACAAAAGAACTGTGTTTCCGAAATACGGGCCATATCTAGTTCAACTCCACTTAGAAAACTGAAGAGAACAGTAGCTTCTCTTCAGTCCAATACACTGTACTTGCTGGGAACAGACGCCAGTGCTATTTGCACTGTGTATGGCAAATGGAGCGCAATAGTGACTCTTCTTACCAGAAAACAACTCTTGCTTGTAGGACAAGAAAATGCATGTGATTCAACTCCATTTAGGACTGGGAAACAAACACTACCTCGCCTTACAAGAAACACACTCTGCTTTTGAGTAGAGCACTCTTCTACTCTCCTGTGTTTCCTATAGGGCCAGAACAGTGAGCTTGCTCAGAACAAAAGAACTGTGCTTCATACACACACGGGCCTTATCTAGTTCAACTCTGCTTAGGAAACTGACAAGAACAGTAGCTTCTCTTCAGTCCAATACACTGTAATTGCAGGGAACAGACGCGAGTGCTATTTGCACTGTGTATGGCAATGGGAGCTCAATAGTGACTCTTCTTAGCAGAAAAAAACTCTTGCTCGTAGGACCAGAAACTGCATGTGTTTCAAATCCAATTAGGACTGGGAAACAAACGCTAGCTCGCCTTACAAGAAACACACTCTGCTTTTGAGAAAAGAGCACTCTTCTAATCTACTGTGTTTCCTATAGGGCCAGAAGAGTGAGCTTGCTCAGAACAAAAGCACTGTGCTTCCGACATACGGGCCATATCTACATCAACTCTGCTTAGGAAACTGACAAGAACAGTAGCTTCTCTTCAGTCCAATACACTGTACTTGCTGGAAACAGACCCGTGTGCTCTTCTCACTGTGTATGGAGAATGGAGCACAAAAGTGACTCTTTTTACCACAAAACAACTCTTGCTCATAGGACCAGAAACTGCATGTGATTCAAATCCTTTTCTGATTGGGAAACAAACACTAGCTCGCCTTACAAGAAACACACTCTGCTTTTGAGAAAAGAGCATTCTTCTACTCTACTGGGTTTCCTATAGGACCAGAACAGTAAGCTTGCTCAAAACAAAAGAACTGTGCTTCCGAATTACGGGCCATATCTAGTTCAACTCCACTTAGAAAACTGAAGAGAACAGTAGCTTCTCTTCAGTCCAATACACTGTACTTGCTGGGAACAGACGCGAGTGCTATTTGCACTGTGTATGGCAATGGGAGCGCAATAGTGACTCTTCTTACCAGAAAACAACTCTTGCTTGTAGGACAAGAAAATGCATGTGATTCAACTCCATTTAGGACTGAAAAACAAACACTACCTCGCCTTACAAGAAACACACTCTGCTTTTGAGAAGAGCACTCTTCTACTCTCCTGTGTTTCCTATAGGGCCAGAACAGTGAGCTTTCTCAGAACAAAAGAACTGTGCTTCCTACACAAACAGGCCATATCTAGTTCAACTCTGCTTAGGAAACTGACAAGAACAGTAGCTTCTCTTCAGTCCAATACACTGTACTTGCTGGAAACAGACCCGTGTGCTCGTCTCACTGTGTATGGAGAATGGAGCACAAAAGTGACTCTTTTTACCACAAAACAACTCTTGCTCATAGGACCAGAAACTGCAGGTGATTCAAATCCTTTTCTGATTGGGAAACAAACACTAGCTCGCCTTACAAGAAACACACTCTGCTTTTGAGAAAAGAGCATTCTTCTACTCTACTGGGTTTCCTATAGGACCAGAACAGTAAGCTTGCTCAAAACAAAAGAACTGTGCTTCCGAATTACGGGCCATATCTAGTTCAACTCCACTTAGAAAACTGAAGAGAACAGTAGCTTCTCTTCAGTCCAATACACTGTACTTGCTGGGAACAGACGCGAGTGCTATTTGCACTGTGTATGGCAAATGGAGCGCAATAGTGACTCTTCTTACCAGAAAACAACTCCTGCTCGTAGGACAAGAAAATGCATGTGATTCAACTTCATTTAGGACTGGGAAACAAACACTACCTCGCCTTACAAGAAACACACTCTGCTTTTGAGAAGAGCACTCTTCTACTCTCCTGTGTTTCCTATAGGGCCAGAACAGTGAGCTTGCTCAGAACAAAAGAACTGTGCTTCCTACACACACGGGCCTTATCTAGTTCAACTCTGCTTAGGAAACTGACAAGAACAGTAGCTTCTCTTCAGTCCAATACACTGTACTTGCTGGGAACAGACACTAGTGCTATTTGCACTGTGTATGGCAAATGGAGCACAATAGTGACTCTTCTTACCAGAAAACAACTCTTGCTCGTAGGACCAGAAACTGCATGTGATTCAACTCTATTTCTGACTGGGAAACAAAGACTAGCTCGCCTTACAAGAAACACACTCTGCTTTTGAGAAAAGAGGACTCTTCTACTCTCCTGTATTTCCTATAGGGCCAGAACAGTGAGCTTGATCAGAACAAAAGAACTGTGCTTCCAACATACGGGCCATGTCTAGTGCAACTCCACTTAGGAAACTGACAAGAACAGTAGCTTCTCTTCAGTCCAATACACTGTACTTGCTGGGATCAGACGCGAGTGCTCTTTGCACTGTGTATGGCACTTGGAGCACAAAAGTGACTCTTTTTACCACAAAACAACTCTTGCACATAGGACCAGAAACTGCATGTGATTCAAATCCTTTTCTGATTGGGAAACAAACACTAGCTTGCCTTACACGAAACACACTCTGCTTTTGAGAAAAGAGAACTCTGCTAATCTACTGTGTTTCCTATATGGCCAGAACAGTAAGCTTGCTGAGAACAAAAGAACGGTGCTTCCGACACACGGGCCATATCTAGTTCAACTCCACTTAGAAAACTGAAGAGAACAGTAGCTTCTCTTCAGTCCAATACACTGTACTTGCTGGGAACAGACGCGAGTGCTATTTGCACTGTGTATGGCAAATGGAGCGCAGTAGTGACTCTTCTTACCAGAAAACAACTCTTGCTAGTAGGACAAGAAAATGCATGTGATTCAACTCCATTTAGGACTGGGAAACAAACACTACCTCGCCTTACAAGAAACACACTCTGCTTTTGAGAAAAGAGCACTCTTCTAATCTACTGTGTTTCCTATAGGGCCAGAAGAGTGAGCTTGCTCAGAACAAAAGCACTGTGCTTCCGACATACGGGCCATATCTACATCAACTCTGCTTAGGAAACTGACAAGAACAGTAGCTTCTCTTCAGTCCAATACACTGTACTTGCTGGAAACAGACCCATGTGCTCTTCTCACTGTGTATGGAGAATGGAGCACAAAAGTGACTCTTTTTACCACAAAACAACTCTTGCTCATAGGACCAGAAACTGCATGTGATTCAAATCCTTTTCTGATTGGGAAACAAACACTAGCTCGCCTTACAAGAACACACTCTGCTTTTGAGAGAAGAGCATTCTTCTACTCTACTGGGTTTCCTATAGGACCAGAACAGTAAGCTTGCTCAAAACAAAAGAACTGTGCTTCCGAATTACGGGCCATATCTAGTTCAACTCCACTTAGAAAACTGAAGAGAACAGTAGCTTCTCTTCAGTCCAATACACTGTACTTGCTGGGAACAGACGCGAGTGCTATTTGCACTGTGTATGGCAATGGGAGCGCAATAGTGACTCTTCTACCCAGAAAACAACTCTTGCTTGTAGGACAAGAAAATGCATTTGATTCAACTCCATTTAGGACTGGGAAACAAACACTACCTCGCCTTACAAGAAACACACTCTGCTTTTGAGAAGAGCACTCTTCTACTCTCCTGTGTTTCCTATAGGGCCAGAACAGTGACCTTGCTCAGAACAAATGAACTGTGCTTCCTACACACACAGGCCATATCTAGTTCAACTCTGCTTAGGAAACTGACAAGAACAGTAGCTTCTCTTCAGTCCAATACACTGTAATTGCAGGGAACAGACGCGAGTGCTATTTGCACTGTGTATGGCAATGGGAGCGCAATAGTGACTCTTCTTAGCAGAAAACAACTCTTGCTCGTAGGACCAGTAACTGCATGTGATTCAACTCTATTTCTGACTGGGAAAAAAAGACTAGCTCGCCTTACAAGAAACACACTCTGCTTTTGAGAAAAGAGCACTCTTCTAATCTACTGTGTTTCCTATAGGGCCAGAAGAGTGAGCTTGCTCAGAAAAAAAGCACTGTGCTTCCGACACATGGGCCATATCTAGATCAACTCTGCTTAGTTAACTGACAAGAACAGTAGCTTCTCTTCAGTCCAATACACTGTACTTCCTGGAAACAGACCCGAGTGCTCTTCTCACTGTGTATGGAGAATGGAGCACAAAAGTGACTCTTTTTACCACAAAGCAACTCTTGCTCATAGGACCAGAAACTGCATGTGATTCAAATCCTTTTCTGATTGGGATTCAAACACTAGCTCGCCTTACAAGAAACACACTCTGCTTTTGAGAAAAGAGCATTCTTCTACTCTACTGGGTTTCCTATAGGGCCAGAACAGTAAGCTTGCTCAAAACAAAAGAACTGTGCTTCCGAATTACGGGCCATATCTAGTTCAACTCCACTTAGAACACTGAAGAGAACAGTAGCTTCTCTTCAGTCCAATACACTCTACTTGCTGGGAACAGACGCGAGTGCTATTTGCACTGTGTATGGCAAATGGAGCGCAATAGTGACTCTTCTTACCAGAAAACAACTCCTGCTCATAGGACCAGAAACTGCATGTGATTCAACTCCATTTCTGACTGGAAAAAAAATACTAGCTCGCCTTACAAGAAACACACTCTGCTTTTCAGAAAAGAGCAATCTTCTAATCTACTGTGTTTCCTATAGGGCCAGAACAGTGAGCTTGCTCAGAACAAAAGAATTGTGCTTCCGAAATACGGGCCATATCTAGTTAAACTCCACTTAGGAAACTGACAAGAACAGTAGTATCTCTTCAGTCCAATACACTGTACTTGCTGGGAACAGACGCCAGTGCTATTTGCACTGTGTATGGCAAAGGGAGCGCAATAGTGACTCTTCTTACCAGAAAACAACTCTTGCTCGTAGGACCAGAAACTGCATGTGATTCAACTCTATTTCTGACTGGGAAACAAAGACTAGCTCGCCTTACAAGAAACACACTCTGCTTTTGAGAAAAGAGGACACTTCTACTGTCCTGTGTTTCCTATAGGGCCAGAACAGTGAGCTTGCTCAGAACAAAAGAACTGTGCTTCCGACATACGGACCATATCTAGTTCAACTCCACTTAGGAAACTGACAAGAACAGTAGCTTCTCTTCAGTCCAATACACTGTACTTGCTGGGATCAGACGCGAGTGCTCTTTGCACTGTGTATGGCACTTGGAGCAAAAAAGTGACTCTTTTTACCACAAAACAACTCTTGCACATAGGACCAGAAACTGTATGTGATTCAAATCCTTTTCTGATTGGGAAACAAACACTATCTCGCCTTACAAGAAACACACTCTGCTTTTGAGAAAAGAGCATTCTTCTACTCTACTGGGTTTCCTATAGGGCCAGAACAGTAAGCTTGCTCAAAACAAAAGTCCTGTGCTTCCGACACACGGGCCATATCTAGTTCAACTCTGCTTAGGAAACTGACAAGAACAGTAGCTTCTCTTCAGTCCAATACACTGTACTTGCTGGGAACAGACGCGAGTGCTCTTTGCACTGTGTATGGCAAATGGAGCGCAATAGTGACTCTTCTTACCAGAAAACAACTCCTGCTCGTAGGACCAGAAACTGCATGTGATTCAACTCCATTTCTGACTGGGAAACAAACACTATCTCGCCTTACAAGAAACACACTCTGCTTTTGAGAAAAGAGCATTCTTCTACTCTACTGGGTTTCCTATAGGACCAGAACAGTAAGCTTGCTCAAAACAAAAGAACTGTGTTTCCGAAATACGGGCCATATCTAGTTCAACTCCACTTAGAAAACTGAAGAGAACAGTAGCTTCTCTTCAGTCCAATACACTGTACTTGCTGGGAACAGACGCCAGTGCTATATGAACTGTGTATGGCAAATGGAGCGCAATAGTGACTCTTCTTACCAGAAAACAACTCTTGCTTGTAGGACAAGAAAATGCATGTGATTCAACTCCATTTAGGACTGGGAAACAAACACTACCTCGCCTTACAAGAAACACACTCTGCTTTTGAGTAGAGCACTCTTCTACTCTCCTGTGTTTCCTATAGGGCCAGAACAGTGAGCTTGCTCAGAACAAAAGAACTGTGCTTCATACACACACGGGCCTTATCTAGTTCAACTCTGCTTAGGAAACTGAAAAGAACAGTAGCTTCTCTTCAGTCCAATACACTGTACTTGCTGGGAACAGACGCGAGTGCTATTTGCACTGTGTATGGCAAATGGAGCACAATAGTGACTCTTCTTACCAGAAAACAACTCTTGCTTGTAGGACCAGAAACTGCATGTGATTCAACTCCATTTCTGACTGGGAAACAAATACTAGCTCGCCTTACAAGAAACACACTCTGCTTTTGAGAAAAGAGCACTATTCTAATCTACTGTGTTTCCTATAGGGCCAGAAGAGTGAGCTTGCTCAGAACAAAAGCACTGTGCTTCCGACACACGGGCCATATCTAGGTCAACGCTGCTTAGGAAACTGACAAGAACAGTAGCTTCTCTTCAGTCCAATACACTGTACTTGCTGGGATCAGACGCGAGTGCTCTTTGCACTGTGTATGGCACTTGGAGCACAAAAGTGACTCTTTTTACCACAAAACAACTCTTGCACATAGGACCAGAAACTGTATGTGATTCAAATCCTTTTCTGATTGGGAAACAAACACTATCTCGCCTTACAAGAAACACACTCTGCTTTTGAGAAAAGAGCATTCTTCTACTCTACTGGGTTTCCTATAGGGCCAGAACAGTAAGCTTGCTCAAAACAAAAGAACTGTGCTTCTGACACACGGGCCAATTCTAGTTCAACTCTGCTTAGGAAACTGACAAGAACAGTAGCTTCTCTTCAGTCCAATACACTGTACTTTCTGGGAACAGACGCGAGTGCTCTTTGCACTGTGTATGGCAAATGGAGCACAATAGTGACTCTTCTTACCAGAAAACAACTCTTGCTTGTAGGACCAGAAACTGCATGTGATTCAACTCCATTTCTGACTGGGAAACAAATACTAGCTCGCCTTACCAGAAACACACTCTGCTTTTGAGAAAAGAGCACTCTTCTACTCTCCTGTGTTTCCTATAGGGCCAGAACAGTGAGCTTGCTCAGAACAAAAGAACTGTGCTTCCTACACACACGGGCAATATCTACTTCAACTCTGCTTAGGAAACTGAAAAGAACAGTAGCTTCTCTTCAGTCCAATACACTGTAATTGCAGGGAACAGACGCGAGTGCTATTTGCACTGTGTATGGCAATGGGAGCGCAATAGTGACTCTTCTTAGCAGAAAAAAACTCTTGCTCGTAGGACCAGAAACTGCATGTGTTTCAAATCCAATTAGGACTGGGAAACAAACGCTAGCTCGCCTTACAAGAAACACACTCTGCTTTTGAGAAAAGAGCACTCTTCTAATCTACTGTGTTTCCTATAGGGCCAGAAGAGTGAGCTTGCTCAGAACAAAAGCACTGTGCTTCCGACATACGGGCCATATCTACATCAACTCTGCTTAGGAAACTGACAAGAACAGTAGCTTCTCTTCAGTCCAATACACTGTACTTGCTGGAAACAGACCCGTGTGCTCTTCTCACTGTGTATGGAGAATGGAGCACAAAAGTGACTCTCTTTACCACAAAACAACTCTTGCTCATAGGACCAGAAACTGCATGTGATTCAAATCCTTTTCTGATTGGGAAACAAACACTAGCTCGCCTTACAAGAAACACACTCTGCTTTTGAGAAAAGAGCATTCTTCTACTCTACTGGGTTTCCTATAGGACCAGAACAGTAAGCTTGCTCAAAACAAAAGAACTGTGCTTCCGAATTACGGGCCATATCTAGTTCAACTCCACTTAGAAAACTGAAGAGAACAGTAGCTTCTCTTCAGTCCAATACACTGTACTTGCTGGGAACAGACGCGAGTGCTATTTGCACTGTGTATGGCAAATGGAGCGCAATAGTGACTCTTCTTACCAGAAAACAACTCTTGCTTGTAGGACAAGAAAATGCATGTGATTCAACTCCATTTAGGACTGGGAAACAAACACTACCTCGCCTTACGAGAAACACACTCTGCTTTTGAGAAGAGCACTCTTCTAATCTACTGTGTTTCCTATAGGGCCAGAACAGTGAGCTTTCTCAGAACAAAAGAACTGTGCTTCCTACACACACGGGCCATATCTAGTTCAACTCTGCTTAGGAAACTGACAAGAACAGTAGCTTCTCTTCAGTCCAATACACTGTACTTGATGTAAACAGAACCGAGTGCTCTTCTCACTGTGTATGGAGATTGGAGCACAAAAGTGACTCTTTTTACCACAAAACAACTCTTGCTCATAGGACCAGAAACTGCATGTGATTCAAATCCTTTTCTGATTGGGAAACAAACACTAGCTCGCCTTACAAGAAACACACTCTGCTTTTGAGAAAAGAGCATTCTTCTACTCTACTGGGTTTCCTATAGGGCCAGAACAGTAAGCTTGCTCAAAACGAAAGAACTGTGCTTCCGACACAGGGGCCATATCTAGATCAACTCCACTTAGAAAACTGAAGAGAACAGTAGCTTCTCTTCAGTCCAATACACTGTACTTGCTGGGAACAGACGCGAGTGCTATTTGCACTGTGTATGGCAAATGGAGCGCAATAGTGACTCTTCTTACCAGAAAACAACTCCTGCTCGTAGGACCAGAAACTGCATGTGATTCAACTCCATTTCTGACTGGAAAAAAAAATACTAGCTCGCCTTACAAGAAACACACTCTGCTTTTGAGAAAAGAGCAATCTTCTAATCTACTGTGTTTCCTATAGGGCCAGAAGAGTGAGCTTGCTCAGAACAAAAGCACTGTGCTTCCGACACACGGGCCATATCTAGTTCAACTCTGCTTAGGAAACTGACAAGAACAGTAGCTTCTCTTCAGTCCAATACACTGTACTTGCTGGGAACAGACGCCAGTGCTATTTGCACTGTGTATGGCAAATGGAGCGCAATAGTGACTCTTCTTACCAGAAAACAACTCTTGCTTGTAGGACAAGAAAATGCATTTGATTCAACTCCATTACGACTGGGAAACAAACACTACCTCGCCTTACAAGAAACACACTCTGCTTTTGAGAAGAGCACTCTTCTACTCTCCTGTGTTTCCTATAGGGCCAGAACAGTGACCTTGCTCAGAACAAAAGAACTGTGCTTCCTACACACACGGGCCATATCTACATCAACTCTGCTTAAGAAACTGACAAGAACAGTAGCTTCTCTTCAGTCCAATACACTGTACTTCCTGGAAACAGACCCGTGTGCTCTTCTCACTGTGTATGGAGAATGGAGCACAAAAGTGACTCTTTTTACCACAAAACAACTCTTGCTCATAGGACCAGAAACTGCATGTGATTCAAATCCTTTTCTGTTTGGGAAACAAACACTAGCTCGCCTTACAAGAAACACACTCTGCTTTTGAGAAAAGAGCATTCTTCTACTCTACTGGGTTTCCTATAGGACCAGAACAGTAAGCTTGCTCAAAACAAAAGAACTGTGCTTCCGAATTACGGGCCATATCTAGTTCAACTCCACTTAGAAAACTGAAGAGAACAGTAGCTTCTCTACAGTCCAATACACTGTACTTGCTGGGAACAGACGCGAGTGCTATTTGCACTGTGTATGGCAAATGGAGTGCAATAGTGACTCTTCTTACCAGAAAACAACTCTTGCTTGTAGGACAAGAAAATGCATGTGATTCAACTTCATTTAGGACTGGGAAACAAACACTACCTCGCCTTACAAGAAACACACTCTGCTTTTGAGAAGAGCACTCTTCTACTCTCCTGTGTTTCCTATAGGGCCAGAACAGTGAGCTTGCTCAGAACAAAAGAACTGTGCTTCCTACACACACGGGCCTTATCTAGTTCAACTCTGCTTAGGAAACTGACAAGAACAGTAGCTTCTCTTCAGTCCAATACACTGTACTTGCTGGGAACAGACACGTGTGCTATTTGCACTGTGTATGGCAAATGGAGCACAATAGTGACTCTTCTTACCAGAAAACAACTCTTGCTCGTAGGACCAGAAACTGCATGTGATTCAACTCTATTACTGACTGGGGAACAAAGACTAGCTCGCCTTACAAGAAACACACTCTGCTTTTGAGAAAAGAGGACTCTTCTACTCTCCTGTGTTTCCTATAGGGCCAGAACAGTGAGCTTGCTCAGAACAAAAGAACTTTGCTTCCGACTTACGGGCCATGTCTAGTGCAACTCCACTTAGGAAACTGAGGAGAACAGTAGCTTCTCTTCAGTCCAATACACTGTACTTGCTGGGATCAGACGCGAGTGCTCTTTGCACTGTGTATGGCACTTGGAGCACAAAAGTGACTCTTTTTACCACAAAACAACTCTTGCACATAGGACCAGAAACTGTATGTGATTCAAATCCTTTTCTGATTGGGAAACAAACACTATCTCGCCTTACAAGAAACACACTCTGCTTTTGAGAAAAGAGCATTCTTCTACTCTACTGGGTTTCCTATAGGGCCAGAACAGTAAGCTTGCTCAAAACAAAAGAACTGTGCTTCCGACACACGGGCCATATCTAGTTCAACTCTGCTTAGGAAACTGACAAGAACAGTAGCTTCTCTTCAGTCCAATACACTGTACTTGCTGGGAACAGACGCGAGTGCTCTTTGCACTGTGTATGGCAAATGGAGCGCAATAGTGACTCTTCTTACAAGAAAACAACTCCTGCTCGTAGGACCAGAAACTGCATGTGATTCAACTCCATTTCTGACTGGGAAACAAATACTAGCTCGCCTTACAGGAAACACACTCTGCTTTTGAGAAAAGAGCATTCTTCTACTCTACTGTGTGTTCTATAGGGCCAGAACAGTGAGCTTGCTCAGAACAAAAGCACTGTGCTTCAGACACACGGGCCATATCTAGTTCAACTCTGCTTAGGAAACTGACAAGAACAGTAGCTTCTCTTCAGTCTAATACACTGTACTTGCTGGGAACAGACGCGAGTGCTATTTGCACTGTGTATGGCAAATGGAGCACAATAGTGACTCTTCTTACCAGAAAACAACTCTTGCTTGTAGGACCAGAAACTGCATGTGATTCAACTCCATTTCTGACTGGGAAACAAATACTAGCTCGCCTTGCAAGAAACACACTCTGCTTTTGAGAAAAGAGCACTCTTCTACTCTCCTGTGTTTCCTATAGGGCCAGAACAGTGAGCTTGCTCAGAACAAAAGAACTGTGCTTCCTACACACACGGGCCATATCTACTTCAACTCTGCTTAGGAAACTGAAAAGAACAGTAGCTTCTCTTCAGTCCAATACACTGTAATTGCAGGGAACAGAGGCGAGTGCTATTTGCACTGTGTATGGCAATGGGAGCGCAATAGTGACTCTTCTTAGCAGAAAAAAACTCTTGCTCGTAGGACCAGAAACTGCATGTGTTTCAAATCCAATTAGGACTGGGAAACAAACGCTAGCTCGCCTTACAAGAAACACTCTGCTTTTGAGAAAAGAGCACTCTTCTAATCTACTGTGTTTCCTATAGGGCCAGAAGAGTGAGCTTGCTCAGAACAAAAGCACTGTGCTTCCGACATACGGGCCATATCTACATCAACTCTGCTTAGGAAACTGACAAGAACAGTAGCTTCTCTTCAGTCCAATACACTGTACTTGCTGGAAACAGACCCGAGTGCTCTTCTCACTGTGTATGGAGAATGGAGCACAAAAGTGACTCTTTTTACCACAAAACAACTCTTGCTCATAGGACCAGAAACTGCATGTGATTCAAATCCTTTTCTGATTGGGAAACAAACACTAGCTCGCCATACAAGAAACACACTCTGCTTTTCAGAAAAGAGCAATCTTCTAATCTACAGTGTTTCCTATAGGGCCAGAACAGTGAGCTTGCTCAGAACAAAAGAATTGTGCTTCCAAAATACGGGCCATATCTTGTTAAACTCCACTTAGGAAACTGACAAGAACAGTAGGTTCTCTTCAGTCCAATACACTGTACTTGCTGGGAACAGACGCCAGTGCTATTTGCACTGTGTATGGCTACGGAAGCGTAATAGTGACTCTTCTTACCAGAAAACAACTCTTGCTTGTAGGACAAGAAAATGCATGTGTTTCAACTCCATTTAGGACTGGGAAACAAACACTACCTCGCCTTACAAGAAACACACTCTGCTTTTGAGAAGAGCACTCTTCTACTCTCCTGTGTTTCCTATAGGGCCAGAACAGTGAGCTTGCTCAGAACAAAAGAACTGTGCTTCCTACACAAACGGGCCATATCTATTTCAACTCTGCTTAGGAAACTGAAAAGAACAGTAGCTTCTCTTCAGTCCAATACACTGTAATTGCAGGGAACAGACGCGAGGGCTATTTGCACTGTGTATGGCAATGGGAGCACAATAGTGACTCTTCTTAGCAGAAAAAAACTCTTGCTGGTAGGACCAGAAACTGCATGAGATTCAACTCTATTTCTGACTGGGAAACAAAGATTAGCTCGCCTTACAAGAAACACACTCTGCTTTTGAGAAAAGAGCACTCTTCTACTCTCCTGTGTTTCCTATAGGGCCAGAAGAGTGAGCTTGCTCAGAACAAAAGCACTGTGCTTCAGACACACCGGCCATATCTAGATCAACTCTGCTTAGGAAACTGACAAGAACAGTAGCTTCTCTTCACTCCAATACACTGTACTTGCTGGGAACAGACGCGAGTGCTATTTGCACTGTGTATGGCAAATGGAGCACAATAGTGACTCTTCTTACCAGAAAACAACTCTTGCTTGTAGGAAAAGAAACTGCATGTGATTCAACTCCATTTCTGACTGGGAATCAAATACTAGCTCGCCTTACAAGAAACACACTCTGCTTTTGAGAACAGAGCACTCTTCTACTCTCCTGTGTTTCCTATAGGGCCAGAACAGTGAGCTTGCTCAGAACAAAAGAACTGTGCTTCCTACACACACGGGCCATATCTACTTCAACTCTGCTTAGGAAACTGAAAAGAACAGTAGCTTCTCTTCAGTCCAATACACTGTAATTGCAGGGAACAGACGCAAGTGCTATTTGCACTGTGTATGGCAATGGGAGCGCAATAGTGACTCTTCTTAGCAGAAAACAACTCTTGCTCGTAGGACCAGAATCTGCATGTGTTTCAAATCCGTTTAGGACTGGGAAACAAACCCTAGCTCGCCTTACAAGAAACACACTCTGCTTTTGAGAAAAGAGCACTCTTCTAATCTACTGTGTTTCCTATAGGGCCAGAAGAGTGAGCTTGCTCAGAACAAAAGCACTGTGCTTCCGACACACGGGCCATATCTAGATCAACTCCACTTAGAAAACTGACAAGAACAGTAGCTTCTCTTCAGTCCAATACACTGTACTTGCTGGAAACAGACCCGAGTGCTCTTCTCACTGTGTATGGAGAATGGAGCACAAAAGTGACTCTTTTTACCACAAACAACTCTTGCTCATAGGACCAGAAACTGCATGTGATTCAAATCCTTTTTTGATTGGGAAACAAACACTAGCTCGCCTTACAAGAAACACACTCTGCTTTTGAGAAAAGAGCATTCTTCTACTCTACTGGGTTTCCTATAGGGCCAGAACAGTAAGCTTGCTCAAAACAAAAGAACTGTGCTTCCGAATTACGGGCCATATCTAGTTCAACTCCACTTAGAAAACTGAAGAGAACAGTAGCTTCTCTTCAGTCCAATACACTGTACTTCCTGGGAACAGACGCCAGTGCTATTTGCACTGTGTATGGCAAATGGAGCGCAATAGTGACTCTTCTTACCAGAAAACAACTCCTGCTCGTAGGACCAGAAACTGCATGTGATTCAACTCCATTTCTGACTGGAAAAAAAATACTAGCTCGCCTTACAAGAAACACACTCTGCTTTTCAGAAAAGAGCAATCTTCTAATCTACTGTGTTTCCTATAGGGCCAGAACAGTGAGCTTGCTCAGAACAAAAGAACTGTGCTTCCGACGTATGGGCCATATCTAGTTCAACTCCACTTAGGAAACTGACGAGAACAGTAGCTTCTCTTCAGTCCAATACACTGTACTTGCTGGGATCAGACGCGAGTGCTCTTTGCACTGTGTATGGCACTTGGAGCAAAAAAGTGACTCTTTTTACCACAAAACAACTCTTGCACATAGGACCAGAAACTGTATTTGATTCAAAACCTTTTCTGAATGGGAAACAAACACTATCTCGCCTTACAAGAAACACACTCTGCTTTTGAGAAAAGAGCATTCTTCTACTCTACTGGGTTTCCTATATGGCCAGAACAGTAAGCTTGCTCAAAACAAAAGTACTGTGCTTCCGACACACGGGCCATATCTAGTTCAACTCTGCTTAGGAAACTGACAAGAACAGTAGCTTCTCTTCACTCCAATACACTGTACTTGCTGGGAACAGACGCGAGTGCTCTTTGCACTGTGTATGGCTACGGAAGCGTAATAGTGACTCCTCTTACCAGAAAACAACTCTTGCTTGTAGGACAAGAAAATGCATGTGATTCAACTCCATTTAGGACTGGGAAACAAACACTACCTCGCCTTACAAGAAACACACTCTGCTTTTGAGAAGAGCACTCTTCTACTCTCCTGTGTTTCCTATAGGGCCAGAACAGTGAGCTTGCTCAGAACAAAAGAACTGTGCTTCCTACACAAACGGGCCATATCTATTTCAACTCTGCTTAGGAAACTGAAAAGAACAGTAGCTTCTCTTCAGTCCAATACACTGTAATTGCAGGGAACAGACGCGAGGGCTATTTGCACTGTGTATGGCAATGGGAGCACAATAGTGACTCTTCTTAGCAGAAAACAACTCTTGCTGGTAGGACCAGAAACTGCATGTGATTCAACTCTATTTCTGACTGGGAAACAAAGATTAGCTCGCCTTACAAGAAACACACTCTGCTTTTGAGAAAAGAGCACTCTTCTACTCTCCTGTGTTTCCTATAGGGCCAGAAGAGTGAGCTTGCTCAGAACAAAAGCACTGTGCTTCAGACACACGGGCCATATCTAGATCAACTCTGCTTAGGAAACTGACAAGAACAGTAGCTTCTCTTCACTCCAATACACTGTACTTGCTGGGAACAGACGCGAGTGCTATTTGCACTGTGTATGGCAAATGGAGCACAATAGTGACTCTTCTTACCAGAAAACAACTCTTGCTTGTAGGACCAGAAACTGCATGTGATTCAACTCCATTTCTGACTGGGAATCAAATACTAGCTCGCCTTACAAGAAACACACTCTGCTTTTGAGAACAGAGCACTCTTCTACTCTCCTGTGTTTCTTATAGGGCCAGAACAGTGAGCTTGCTCAGAACAAAAGAACTGTGCTTCCTACACACACGGGCCATATCTACTTCAACTCTGCTTAGGAAACTGAAAAGAACAGTAGCTTCTCTTCAGTCCAATACACTGTAATTGCAGGGAACAGACGCAAGTGCTATTTGCACTGTGTAAGGCAATGGGAGCGCAATAGTGACTCTTCTTAGCAGAAAACAACTCTTGCTCGTAGGACCAGAATCTGCATGTGTTTCAAATCCGTTTAGGACTGGGAAACAAACGCTAGCTCGCCTTACAAGAAACACACTCTGCTTTTGAGAAAAGAGCACTCTTCTAATCTACTGTGTTTCCTATAGGGCCAGAAGAGTGAGCTTGCTCAGAACAAAAGCACTGTGCTTCCGACACACGGGCCATATCTAGATCAACTCCACTTAGAAAACTGACAAGAACAGTAGCTTCTCTTCAGTCCAATACACTGTACTTGCTGGAAACAGACCCGAGTGCTCTTCTCACTGTGTACGGAGAATGGAGCACAAAAGTGACTCTTTTTACCACAAACAACTCTTGCTCATAGGACCAGAAACTGCATGTGATTCAAATCCTTTTTTGATTGGGAAACAAACACTAGCTCGCCTTACAAGAAACACACTCTGCTTTTGAGAAAAGAGCATTCTTCTACTCTACTGGGTTTCCTATAGGGCCAGAACAGTAAGCTTGCTCAAAACAAAAGAACTGTGCTTCCGAATTACGGGCCATATCTAGTTCAACTCCACTTAGAAAACTGAAGAGAACAGTAGCTTCTCTTCAGTCCAATACACTGTACTTGCTGGGAACAGACGCCAGTGCTATTTGCACTGTGTATGGCAAATGGAGCGCAATAGTGACTCTTCTTACCAGAAAACAACTCCTGCTCGTAGGACCAGAAACTGCATGTGATTCAACTCCATTTCTGACTGGAAAAAAAATACTAGCTCGCCTTACAAGAAACACACTCTGCTTTTCAGAAAAGAGCAATCTTCTAATCTACTGTGTTTCCTATAGGGCCAGAACAGTGAGCTTGCTCAGAACAAAAGAACTGTGCTTCCGACGTACGGGCCATATCTAGTTCAACTCCACTTAGGAAACTGACGAGAACAGTAGCTTCTCTTCAGTCCAATACACTGTACTTGCTGGGATCAGACGCGAGTGCTCTTTGCACTGTGTATGGCACTTGGAGCAAAAAAGTGACTCTTTTTACCACAAAACAACTCTTGCACATAGGACCAGAAACTGTATGTGATTCAAAACCTTTTCTGAATGGGAAACAAACACTATCTCGCCTTACAAGAAACACACTCTGCTTTTGAGAAAAGAGCATTCTTCTACTCTACTGGGTTTCCTATATGGCCAGAACAGTAAGCTTGCTCAAAACAAAAGTACTGTGCTTCCGACACACGGGCCATATCTAGTTCAACTCTGCTTAGGAAACTGACAAGAACAGTAGCTTCTCTTCACTCCAATACACTGTACTTGCTGGGAACAGACACGAGTGCTATTTGTACTGTGTATGGCAAATGGAGCACAATAGTGATTCTTCTTACCAGACAACAACTCTTGCTCGTAGGACCGGAAACTGCATGTGATTCAACTCTATTTCTGACTGGGAAACAAAGACTAGCTCGCCTTACAAGAAACACACTCTGCTTTTGAGAAAATAGCACTCTTCTACTCTCCTGTGTTTCCTATAGGGCCAGAACAGTGAGCTTGCTCAGAACAAAAGAACTGTGCTTCCAACATACGGGCCATATCTAGATCAACTCCACTTAGGAAACTGACGAGAACAGTAGCTTCTCTTCAGTCCAATACACTGTACTTGCTGGGATCAGACGCGAGTGCTCTTTGCACTGTGTATGGCACTTGGAGCACAAAAGTGACTCTTTTTACCACAAAACAACTCTTGCACATAGGACCAGAAACTGTATGTGATTCAAATCCTTTTCTGATTGGGAAACAAACACCAGCTCGCCTTACAAGAAACACACTCTGCTTTTGAGAAAAGAGCACTCTTCTACTATACAGTGTTTCCTATAGGGCCAGAACAGTGAGCTTGCTCAGAACAAAAGAACTGTGCTTCCGACAAACGGGCCATATCTAGTTCAACTCTGCTTAGGAAACTGACAAGAACAGTAGCTTCTCTTCACTCCAATACACTGTACTTGCTGGGAACAGACGCGAGTGCTATTTGCACTGTGTATAGCAAAAGGAGCACAATAGTGACTCTTCTTACCAGAAAACAACTCTTGCTTGTAGGACCAGAAACTGCATGAGTCAACTCCATTTCTGACTGGGAAACAAATACTAGCTCGCCTTACAAGAAACACACTCTGCTTTTGAGAAAAGAGCACTCTTCTACTCTCCTGTGTTTCCTATAGGGCCAGAACAGTGAGCTTGCTCAGAACAAAAGAACTGTGCTTCCTACACACACGGGCCATATCTACTTCAACTCTGCTTAGGAAACTGAAAAGAACCGTAGCTTCTCTTCAGTCCAATACACTGTAATTGCAGGGAACAGACGCGAGTGCTATTTGCACTGTGTATGGCAATGGGAGCGCAATAGTGACTCCTCTTAGCAGAAAACAACTCTTGCTCGTAGGACCAGAAACTGCATGTGTTTCAAATCCGTTTAGGACTGGGAAACAAACGCTAGCTCGCCTTACAAGAAACACACTCTGCTTTTGAGAAAAGAGCACTCTTCTAATCTACTGTGTTTCTTATAGGGCCAGAAGAGTGAGCTTGCTCAGAACAAAAGCACTGTGCTTCCGACACACGGGCCATATCTAGATCAACTCTGCTTAGGAAACTGACAAGAACAGTAGCTTCTCTTCAGTCCAATACACTGTACTTGCTGGAAACAGACCCGAGTGCTCTTCTCACTGTGTATGGAGAATGGAGCACAAAAGTGACTCTTTTTACCACAAAACAACTCTTGCTCATAGGACCAGAAACTGCATGTGATTCAAATCCTTTTCTGATTGGGAAACAAACACTAGCTCGCCTTACAAGAAACACACTCTGCTTTTGAGAAAAGACCATACTTCTACTCTACTGGGTTTCCTATAGGGCCAGAACAGTAAGCTTGCTCAAAACAAAAGAACTGTGCTTCCGAATTACGGGCCATATCTAGTTCAACTCCACTTAGAAAACTGAAGAGAACAGTAGCTTCTCTTCAGTCCAATACACTGTACTTGCTGGGAACAGACGCGAGTGCTATTTGCACTGTGTATGGCAAATGGAGCGCAATAGTGACTCTTCTTACCAGAAAACAACTCCTGCTCGTAGGACCAGAAACTGCATGTGATTCAACTCCATTTCTGACTGGAAAAAAAATACTAGCTCGCCTTACAAGAAACACACTCTGCTTTTCAAAAAAGAGCAATCTTCTAATCTACTGTGTTTCCTATAGGGCCAGAACAGTGAGCTTGCTCAGAACAAAAGAATTGTGCTTCCGAAATACGGGCCATATCTAGTTAAACTCCACTTAGGAAACTGACAAGAACAGTAGGTTCTCTTCAGTCCAATACACTGTACTTGCTGGGAACAGACGCGAATGCTCTTTGCACTGTGTATGGCAAATGGAGTGCAATAGTGACTCTTCTTACCAGAAAACAACTCCTGCTGGTAGGACCAGAAACTGCATGTGATTCAACTCCATTTCTGACTGGGAAACAAATACTAGCTCGCCTTACAAGAAACACACTCTGCTTTTGAGAAAAGAGCATTCTTCTACTCTACTGTGTGTTCTATAAGGCCAGAACAGTGAGCTTGCTCAGAACAAAAGAACTGTCCTTCAGACACACGGGCCACATCTAGTTCAACTCTGCTTAGGAAACTGACAAGAACAGTAGCTTCTCTTCAGTCCAATACACTGTACTTGCTGGGAACAGACGCGAGTGCTATTTGCACTGTGTATGGCAAATGGAGCACAATAGTGACTCTTCTTACCAGAAAACAACTCTTGCTTGTAGGACCAGAAACTGCATGTGATTCAACTCCATTTCTGACTGGGAAACAAATACTAGCTCGCCTTACAAGAAACACACTCTGCTTTTGAGAAAAGAGCACTCTTCTTCTCTCCTGTGTTTCCTATAGGGCCAGAACAGTGAGCTTGCTCAGAACAAAAGAACTGTGCTTCCTACACACACGGACCATATCTACTTCATCTCTGCTTAGGAAACTGACAAGAACAGTAGCTTCTCTTCAGTCCAATACACTGTAATTGCAGGGAACAGACGCGAGTGCTATTTGCACTGTGTATGGCACTTGGAGCAAAAAAGTGACTCTTTTTACCACAAAACAACTCTTGCACATAGGACCAGAAACTGTATGTGATTCAAAACCTTTTCTGAATGGGAAACAAACACTATCTCGCCTTACAAGAAACACACTCTGCTTTTGAGAAAAGAGCATTCTTCTACTCTACTGGGTTTCCTATAGGGCCAGAACAGTAAGCTTGCTCAAAACAAAAGTACTGTGCTTCCGACACACGGGCCATATCTAGTTCAACTCTGCTTAGGAAACTGACAAGAACAGTAGCTTCTCTTCACTCCAATACACTGTACTTGCTGGGAACAGACGCGAGTGCTCTTTGCACTGTGTATGGCAAATGGAGCGCAATAGTGACTCTTCTTACCAGAAAACAACTCCTGCTCGTAGGACCAGAAACTGCATGTGATTCAACTCCATTTCTGACTGGGAAACAAACACTATCTCGCCTTACAAGAAACACACTCTGCTTTTGAGAAAAGAGCATTCTTCTACTCTACTGGGTTTCCTATAGGACCAGAACAGTAAGCTTGCTCAAAACAAAAGAACTGTGCTTCCGAATTACGGGCCATATCTAGTTCAACTCCACTTAGAAAACTGAAGAGAACAGTAGCTTCTCTTCAGTCCAATACACTGTACTTGCGGGGAACAGACGCCAGTGCTATTTGCACTGTGTATGGCAAATGGAGCGCAATAGTGACTCTTCTTACCAGAAAACAACTCTTGCTTGTAGGACAAGAAAATGCATGTGATTCAACTCCATTTAGGACTGGGAAACAAACACTACCTCGCCTTACAAGAAACACACTCTGCTTTTGAGAAGAGCACTCTTCTACTCTCCTGTGTTTCCTATAGGGCCAGAACAGAGAGCTTGCTCAGAACAAAAGAACTGTGCTTCCTACACACACGGGCCTTATCTAGTTCAACTCTGCTTAGGAAACTGACAAGAACAGTAGCTTCTCTTCAGTCCAATACACTGTACTTGCTGGGAACAGACACTAGTGCTATTTGCACTGTGTATGGCAAATGGAGCACAATAGTGACTCTTCTTACCAGAAAACAACTCTTGCTCGTAGGACCAGAAACTGCATGTGATTCAACTCTATTTCTGACTGGGAAACAAAGACTAGCTCGCCTTACAAGAAACACACTCTGCTTTTGAGAAAAGAGGACTCTTCTACTCTCCTGTGTTTCCTATAGGGCCAGAACAGTGAGCTTGCTCAGAACAAAAGAACTGTGCTTCCGACGTACGGGCCATATCTAGTTCAACTCTGCTTAGGAAACTGACAAGAACAGTAGCTTCTCTTCAGTCCAATACACTGTACTTGCTGGGAACAGATGCCAGTGCTATTTGCACTGTGTATGGCAACGGAAGCACAATAGTGACTCTTCTTACCAGAAAACAACTCTTGCTTGTAGGACAAGAAAATGCATGTGATTCAACTCCATTTAGGACTGGGAAACAAACACTACCTCGCCTTACAAGAAACACACTCTGCTTTTGAGAAGAGCACTCTTCTACTCTCCTGTGTTTCCTATAGGGCCAGAACAGAGAGCTTGCTCAGAACAAAAGAACTGTGCTTCCTACACACACGGGCCATATCTAGTTCAACTCTGCTTAGGAAACTGACAAGAACAGTAGCTTCTCTTCAGTCCAATACACTGTACTTGCTGGGAACAGACACTAGTGCTATTTGCACTGTGTATGGCAAATGGAGCACAATAGTGACTCTTCTTACCAGAAAACAACTCTTGCTCGTAGGACCAGAAACTGCATGTGATTCAACTCTATTTCTGACTGGGAAACAAAGACTAGCTCGCCTTACAAGAAACACACTCTGCTTTTGAGAAAAGAGGACTCTTCTACTCTCCTGTGTTTCCTATAGGGCCAGAACAGTGAGCTTGCTCAGAACAAAAGAACTGTGCTTCCGACGTACGGGCCATATCTAGTTCAACTCTGCTTAGGAAACTGACAAGAACAGTAGCTTCTCTTCACTCCAATACACTGTACTTGCTGGGAACAGACGCGAGTGCTATTTGCACTGTGTATAGCAAAAGGAGCACAATAGTGACTCTTCTTACCAGAAAACAACTCTTGCTTGTAGGACCAGAAACTGCATGAGTCAACTCCATTTCTGACTGGGAAACAAATACTAGCTCGCCTTACAAGAAACACACTCTGCTTTTGAGAAAAGAGCACTCTTCTACTCTCCTGTGTTTCCTATAGGGCCAGAACAGTGAGCTTGCTCAGAACAAAAGAACTGTGCTTCCTACACACACGGGCCATATCTACTTCAACTCTGCTTAGGAAACTGAAAAGAACCGTAGCTTCTCTTCAGTCCAATACACTGTAATTGCAGGGAACAGATGCGAGTGCTATTTGCACTGTGTATGGCAATGGGAGCGCAATAGTGACTCCTCTTAGCAGAAAACAACTCTTGCTCGTAGGACCAGAAACTGCATGTGTTTCAAATCCGTTTAGGACTGGGAAACAAACGCTAGCTCGCCTTACAAGAAACACACTCTGCTTTTGAGAAAAGAGCACTCTTCTAATCTACTGTGTTTCTTATAGGGCCAGAAGAGTGAGCTTGCTCAGAACAAAAGCACTGTGCTTCCGACACACGGGCCATATCTAGATCAACTCTGCTTAGGAAACTGACAAGAACAGTAGCTTCTCTTCAGTCCAATACACTGTACTTGCTGGAAACAGACCCGAGTGCTCTTCTCACTGTGTATGGAGAATGGAGCACAAAAGTGACTCTTTTTACCACAAAACAACTCTTGCTCATAGGACCAGAAACTGCATGTGATTCAAATCCTTTTCTGATTGGGAAACAAACACTAGCTCGCCTTACAAGAAACACACTCTGCTTTTGAGAAAAGACCATACTTCTACTCTACTGGGTTTCCTATAGGGCCAGAACAGTAAGCTTGCTCAAAACAAAAGAACTGTGCTTCCGAATTACGGGCCATATCTAGTTCAACTCCACTTAGAAAACTGAAGAGAACAGTAGCTTCTCTTCAGTCCAATACACTGTACTTGCTGGGAACAGACACGAGTGCTATTTGCACTGTGTATGGCAAATGGAGCGCAATAGTGACTCTTCTTACCAGAAAACAACTCCTGCTCGTAGGACCAGAAACTGCATGTGATTCAACTCCATTTCTGACTGGAAAAAAAATACTAGCTCGCCTTACAAGAAACACACTCTGCTTTTCAAAAAAGAGCAATCTTCTAATCTACTGTGTTTCCTATAGGGCCAGAACAGTGAGCTTGCTCAGAACAAAAGAATTGTGCTTCCGAAATACGGGCCATATCTAGTTAAACTCCACTTAGGAAACTGACAAGAACAGTAGGTTCTCTTCAGTCCAATACACTGTACTTGCTGGGAACAGACGCGAATGCTCTTTGCACTGTGTATGGCAAATGGAGTGCAATAGTGACTCTTCTTACCAGAAAACAACTCCTGCTGGTAGGACCAGAAACTGCATGTGATTCAACTCCATTTCTGACTGGGAAACAAATACTAGCTCGCCTTACAAGAAACACACTCTGCTTTTGAGAAAAGAGCATTCTTCTACTCTACTGTGTGTTCTATAAGGCCAGAACAGTGAGCTTGCTCAGAACAAAAGAACTGTCCTTCAGACACACGGGCCACATCTAGTTCAACTCTGCTTAGGAAACTGACAAGAACAGTAGCTTCTCTTCAGTCCAATACACTGTACTTGCTGGGAACAGACGCGAGTGCTATTTGCACTGTGTATGGCAAATGGAGCACAATAGTGACTCTTCTTACCAGAAAACAACTCTTGCTTGTAGGACCAGAAACTGCATGTGATTCAACTCCATTTCTGACTGGGAAACAAATACTAGCTCGCCTTACAAGAAACACACTCTGCTTTTGAGAAAAGAGCACTCTTCTTCTCTCCTGTGTTTCCTATAGGGCCAGAACAGTGAGCTTGCTCAGAACAAAAGAACTGTGCTTCCTACACACACGGACCATATCTACTTCATCTCTGCTTAGGAAACTGACAAGAACAGTAGCTTCTCTTCAGTCCAATACACTGTAATTGCAGGGAACAGACGCGAGTGCTATTTGCACTGTGTATGGCACTTGGAGCAAAAAAGTGACTCTTTTTACCACAAAACAACTCTTGCACATAGGACCAGAAACTGTATGTGATTCAAAACCTTTTCTGAATGGGAAACAAACACTATCTCGCCTTACAAGAAACACACTCTGCTTTTGAGAAAAGAGCATTCTTCTACTCTACTGGGTTTCCTATAGGGCCAGAACAGTAAGCTTGCTCAAAACAAAAGTACTGTGCTTCCGACACACGGGCCATATCTAGTTCAACTCTGCTTAGGAAACTGACAAGAACAGTAGCTTCTCTTCACTCCAATACACTGTACTTGCTGGGAACAGACGCGAGTGCTCTTTGCACTGTGTATGGCAAATGGAGCGCAATAGTGACTCTTCTTACCAGAAAACAACTCCTGCTCGTAGGACCAGAAACTGCATGTGATTCAACTCCATTTCTGACTGGGAAACAAACACTATCTCGCCTTACAAGAAACACACTCTGCTTTTGAGAAAAGAGCATTCTTCTACTCTACTGGGTTTCCTATAGGACCAGAACAGTAAGCTTGCTCAAAACAAAAGAACTGTGCTTCCGAATTACGGGCCATATCTAGTTCAACTCCACTTAGAAAACTGAAGAGAACAGTAGCTTCTCTTCAGTCCAATACACTGTACTTGCGGGGAACAGACGCCAGTGCTATTTGCACTGTGTATGGCAAATGGAGCGCAATAGTGACTCTTCTTACCAGAAAACAACTCTTGCTTGTAGGACAAGAAAATGCATGTGATTCAACTCCATTTAGGACTGGGAAACAAACACTACCTCGCCTTACAAGAAACACACTCTGCTTTTGAGAAGAGCACTCTTCTACTCTCCTGTGTTTCCTATAGGGCCAGAACAGAGAGCTTGCTCAGAACAAAAGAACTGTGCTTCCTACACACACGGGCCTTATCTAGTTCAACTCTGCTTAGGAAACTGACAAGAACAGTAGCTTCTCTTCAGTCCAATACACTGTACTTGCTGGGAACAGACACTAGTGCTATTTGCACTGTGTATGGCAAATGGAGCACAATAGTGACTCTTCTTACCAGAAAACAACTCTTGCTCGTAGGACCAGAAACTGCATGTGATTCAACTCTATTTCTGACTGGGAAACAAAGACTAGCTCGCCTTACAAGAAACACACTCTGCTTTTGAGAAAAGAGGACTCTTCTACTCTCCTGTGTTTCCTATAGGGCCAGAACAGTGAGCTTGCTCAGAACAAAAGAACTGTGCTTCCGACGTACGGGCCATATCTAGTTCAACTCTGCTTAGGAAACTGACAAGAACAGTAGCTTCTCTTCAGTCCAATACACTGTACTTGCTGGGAACAGATGCCAGTGCTATTTGCACTGTGTATGGCAACGGAAGCACAATAGTGACTCTTCTTACCAGAAAACAACTCTTGCTTGTAGGACAAGAAAATGCATGTGATTCAACTCCATTTAGGACTGGGAAACAAACACTACCTCGCCTTACAAGAAACACACTCTGCTTTTGAGAAGAGCACTCTTCTACTCTCCTGTGTTTCCTATAGGGCCAGAACAGAGAGCTTGCTCAGAACAAAAGAACTGTGCTTCCTACACACACGGGCCATATCTAGTTCAACTCTGCTTAGGAAACTGACAAGAACAGTAGCTTCTCTTCAGTCCAATACACTGTACTTGCTGGGAACAGACACTAGTGCTATTTGCACTGTGTATGGCAAATGGAGCACAATAGTGACTCTTCTTACCAGAAAACAACTCTTGCTCGTAGGACCAGAAACTGCATGTGATTCAACTCTATTTCTGACTGGGAAACAAAGACTAGCTCGCCTTACAAGAAACACACTCTGCTTTTGAGAAAAGAGGACTCTTCTACTCTCCTGTGTTTCCTATAGGGCCAGAACAGTGAGCTTGCTCAGAACAAAAGAACTGTGCTTCCGACGTACGGGCCATATCTAGTTCAACTCTGCTTAGGAAACTGACAAGAACAGTAGCTTCTCTTCAGTCCAATACACTGTACTTGCTGGGAACAGATGCCAGTGCTATTTGCACTGTGTATGGCAACGGAAGCACAATAGTGACTCTTCTTACCAGAAAACAACTCTTGCTTGTAGGACAAGAAAATGCATGTGATTCAACTCCATTTAGGACTGGGAAACAAACACTACCTCGCCTTACAAGAAACACACTCTGCTTTTGAGAAGAGCACTCTTCTACTCTCCTGTGTTTCCTATAGGGCCAGAACAGTGAGCTTGCTCAGAACAAAAGAACTGTGCTTCCTACACACACGGGCCATATCTAGTTCAACTCTGCTTAGGAAACTGACAAGAACAGTAGCTTCTCTTCAGTCCAATACACTGTACTTGCTGGGAACAGACACGAGTGCTATTTGCACTGTGTATGGCAAATGGAGCACAATAGTGACTCTTCTTACCAGAAAACAACTCTTGCTCGTAGGACCAGAAACTGCATGTGATTCAACTCTATTTCTGACTGGGAAACAAAGACTAGCTCGCCTTACAAGAAACACACTCTGCTTTTGAGAAAAGAGCACTCTTCTACTCTCCTGTGTTTCCTATAGGGCCAGAACAGTGAGCTTGCTCAGAACAAAAGAACTGTGCTTCCTACACACACGGGCCATATCTACTTCAACTCTGCTTAGGAAACTGAAAAGAACAGTAGCTTCTCTTCAGTCCAATACACTGTAATTGCAGGGAACAGACGCGAGTGCTATTTCCACTGTGTATGGCAATGGGAGCACAATAGTGACTCTTCTTAGCAGAAAACAACTCTGGCTCGTAGGACCAGAAACTGCATGTGTTTCAAATCCCTTTAGAACTGGGAAACAAACGCTAGCTCGCCTTACAAGAAACACACTCTGCTTTTGAGAAAAGAGCACTCTTCTAATCTACTGTGTTTCCTATAGGGCAAGAAGAGTGAGCTTGCTCAGAACAAAAGCACTGTGCTTACGACACACGGGCCATATCTAGATCAACTCTGCTTAGGAAACTGACAAGAACAGTAGCTTCTCTTCAGTCCAATACACTGTACTTGCTGGAAACAGACCCGAGTGCTCTTCTCACTGTGTATGGAGAATGGAGCACAAAAGTGACTCTTTTTACCACAAACAACTCTTGCTCATAGGACCAGAAACTGCATGTGATTCAAATCCTTTTTTGATTGGGAAACAAACACTAGCTCGCCTTACAAGAAACACACTCTGCTTTTGAGAAAAGAGCATTCTTCTACTCTACTGGGTTTCCTATAGGGCCAGAACAGTAAGCTTGCTCAAAACAAAAGAACTGTGCTTCCGAATTACGGGCCATATCTAGTTCAACTCCACTTAGAAAACTGAAGAGAACAGTAGCTTCTCTTCAGTCCAATACACTGTACTTGCTGGGAACAGACGCGAGTGCTCTTTGCACTGTGTATGGCAAATGGAGCGCAATAGTGACTCTTCTTACCAGAAAACAACTCCTGCTCGTAGGACCAGAAACTGCATGTGATTCAACTCCATTTCTGACTGGAAAAAAAATACTAGCTCGCCTTACAAGAAACACACTCTGCTTTTCAGAAAAGAGCAATCTTCTAATCTACTGTGTTTCCTATAGGGCCAGAACAGTGAGCTTGCTCAGAACAAAAGAACTGTGCTTCCTACACACACGGGCCTTATCTAGTTCAACTCTGCTTAGGAAACTGACAAGAACAGTAGGTTCTCTTCAGTCCAATACACTGTACTTGCTGGGAACAGACGCCAGTGCTATTTGCACTGTGTATGGCAATGGGAGCGCAATAGTGACTCTTCTTACCAGAAAAAAACTCTTGCTCGTAGGACCAGAAACTGCATGTGATTCAACTCTATTTCTGACTGGGAAACAAAGATTATCTCGCCTTACAAGAAACACACTCTGCTTTTGAGAAAAGAGGACACTTCTACTCTCCTGTGTTTCCTATAGGGCCAGAACAGTGAGCTTGCTCAGAACAAAAGAACTGTGCTTCCGACGTACGGGCCATATCTAGTTCAACTCCACTTAGGAAACTGACGAGAACAGTAGCTTCTCTTCAGTCCAATACACTGTACTTGCTGGGATCAGACGCGAGTGCTCTTTGCACTGTGTATGGCACTTGGAGCAAAAAAGTGACTCTTTTTACCACAAAACAACTCTTGCACATAGGACCAGAAACTGTATGTGATTCAAAACCTTTTCTGAATGGGAAACAAACACTATCTCGCCTTATAAGAAACACACTCTGCTTTTGAGAAAAGAGCATTCTTCTACTCTACTGGGTTTCCTATAGGGCCAGAACAGTAAGCTTGCTCAAAACAAAAGTACTGTGCTTCCGACACACGGGCCATATCTAGTTCAACTCTGCTTAGGAAACTGACAAGAACAGTAGCTTCTCTTCAGTCCAATACACTGTACTTGCTGGGAACAGACGCGAGTGCTCTTTGCACTGTGTATGGCAAATGGAGCGCAATAGTGACTCTTCTTACCAGAAAACAACTCCTGTTCGTAGGACCAGAAACTGCATGTGATTCAACTCCATTTCTGACTGGGAAACAAACACTATCTCGCCTTACAAGAAACACACTCTGCTTTTGAGAAAAGAGCATTCTTCTACTCTACTGGGTTTCCTATAGGACCAGAACAGTAAGCTTGCTCAAAACAAAAGAACTGTGCTTCCGAATTACGGGCCATATCTAGTTCAACTCCACTTAGAAAACTGAAGAGAACAGTAGCTTCTCTTCAGTCCAATACACTGTACTTGCGGGGAACAGACGACAGTGCTATTTGCACTGTGTATGGCAAATGGAGCGCAATAGTGACTCTTCTTACCAGAAAACAACTCTTGCTTGTAGGACAAGAAAATGCATGTGATTCAACTCCATTTAGGACTGGGAAACAAACACTACCTCGCCTTACAAGAAACACACTCTGCTTTTGAGAAGAGCACTCTTCTACTCTCCTGTGTTTCCTATAGGGCCAGAACAGAGAGCTTGCTCAGAACAAAAGAACTGTGCTTCCTACACACACGGGCCTTATCTAGTTCAACTCTGCTTAGGAAACTGACAAGAACAGTAGCTTCTCTTCAGTCCAATACACTGTACTTGCTGGGAACAGACACTAGTGCTATTTGCACTGTGTATGGCAAATGGAGCACAATAGTGACTCTTCTTACCAGAAAACAACTCTTGCTCGTAGGACCAGAAACTGCATGTGATTCAACTCTATTTCTGACTGGGAAACAAAGACTAGCTCGCCTTACAAGAAACACACTCTGCTTTTGAGAAAAGAGGACTCTTCTACTCTCCTGTGTTTCCTATAGGGCCAGAACAGTGAGCTTGCTCAGAACAAAAGAACTGTGCTTCCTACACACACGGGCCATATCTACTTCAACTCTGCTTAGGAAACTGAAAAGAACCGTAGCTTCTCTTCAGTCCAATACACTGTAATTGCAGGGAACAGACGCGAGTGTTATTTGCACTGTGTATGGCAATGGGAGCGCAATAGTGACTCTTCTTAGCAGAAAACAACTCTTGCTCGTAGGACCAGAAACTGCATGTGTTTCAAATCCGTTTAGGACTGGGAAACAAACGCTAGCTCGCCTTACAAGAAACACACTCTGCTTTTGAGAAAAGAGCACTCTTCTACTCTACTGTGTTTCCTATAGGGCCAGAAGAGTGAGCTTGCTCAGAAAAAAAGCACTGTGCTTCCGACACACGGGCCATATCTAGATCAACTCTGCTTAGTTAACTGACAAGAACAGTAGCTTCTCTTCAGTCCAATACACTCTACTTCCTGGAAACAGACCCGAGTGCTCTTCTCACTGTGTATGGAGAATGGAGCACAAAAGTGACTCTTTTTACCACAAAACAACTCTTGCTCATAGGACCAGAAACTGCATGTGATTCAAATCCTTTTCTGATTGGGAAACAAACACTAGCTCGCCTTAAAAGAAACACACTCTGCTTTTGAGAAAAGAGCATTCTTCTACTCTACTGGGTTTCCTATAGGGCCAGAACAGTAAGCTTGCTCAAAACAAAAGTACTGTGCTTCCGAATTACGGGCCATATCTAGTTAAACTCCACTTAGGAAACTGACAAGAACAGTAGGTTCTCTTCAGTCCAATACACTGTACTTGCTGGGAACAGACGCCAGTGCTATTTGCACTGTGTATGGCAATGGGAGCGCAATAGTGACTCTTCTTACCAGAAAACAAATCTTGCTCGTAGGACCAGAAACTGCATGTGATTCAACTCTATTTCTGACTGGGAAACAAAGACTAGCTCGCCTTACAAGAAACACACTGTGCTTTTAAGAAAAGAGGACACTTCTACTCTCCTGTGTTTCCTATAGGGCCAGAACAGTGAGCTTGCTCAGAACAAAAGAACTGTGCTTCCGACGTACGGGCTATATCTAGTTCAACTCCACTTAGGAAACTGACGAGAACAGTAGCTTCTCTTCAGTCCAATACACTGTACTTGCTGGGATCAGACGCGAGTGCTCTTTGCACTGTGTATGGCACTTGGACCTAAAAGGGACTCTTTTTACCACAAAACAACTCTTGCACATAGGACCAGAAACTGTATGTGATTCAAATCCTTTTCTGATTGGGAAACAAACACTATCTCGCCTTACAAGAAACACACTCTGCTTTTGAGAAAAGAGCATTCTTCTAATCTACTGGGTTTCCTATAGGGCCAGAACAGTAAGCTTGCTCAAAACAAAAGTACTGTGCTTCCGACACACGGGCCATATCTAGTTCAACTCTGCTTAGGAAACTGACAAGAACAGTAGCTTCTCTTCAGTCCAATACACTGTACTTGCTGGGAACAGACGCGAGTGCTCTTTGCACTGTGTATGGCAAATGGAGCGCAATAGTAACTCTTCTTACCAGAAAACAACTCCTGCTCGTAGGACCAGAAACTGCATGTGATTCAACTCCATTTCTGACTGGGAAACAAATACTAGCTCGCCTTACAAGAAACACACTCTGCTTTTGAGAAAAGAGCATTTTTCTACTCTACAGTGTTTTCTATAGGGCCAGAACAGTGAGCTTGCTCAGAACAAAAGAACTGTGCTTCCGACACACGGGCCATATCTAGTTCAACTCTGCTTAGGAAACTGACAAGAACAGTAGCTTCTCTTCAGTCCAATACACTGTACTTGCTGGAAACAGACCCGTGTGCTCTTCTCACTGTGTATGGAGAATGGAGCACAAAAGTGACTCATTTTACCACAAAACAACTCTTGCTCATAGGACCAGAAACTGCATGTGATTCAAATCCTTTTCTGATTGGGAAACAAACACTAGCTCGCCTTACAAGAAACACACTCTGCTTTTGAGAAAAGAGCACTCGTCTACTCTCCTGTGTTTCCTATAGGGCCAGAACAGTGAGCTTGCTCAGAACAAAAGAACTGTGCTTCCTACACACACGGGCCATATCTACTTCAACTCTGCTTAGGAAACTGAAAAGAACAGTAGCTTCTCTTCATTCCAATACACTGTAATTGCAGGGAACAGACGCGAGTGCTATTTGCACTGTGTATGGCAAATGGAGCACAATAGTGACTCTTCTTACCAGAAAACAACTCTTGCTTGTAGGACCAGAAACTGCATGTGATTCAACTCCATTTCTGACTGGGAAACAAATACTAGCTCGCCTTACAAGAAACACACTCTGCTTTTGAGAAAAGAGCACTCTTCTACTCTCCTGTGTTTCCTATAGGGCCAGAACAGTGAGCTTGCTCAGAACAAAAGAACTGTGCTTCCTACACACACGGGCCATATCTACTTCAACTCTGCTTAGGAAACTGAAAAGAACAGTAGCTTCTCTTCAGTCCAATACACTGTAATTGCAGGGAACAGAAGCGAGGGCTATTTGCACTGTGTATGGCAATGGGAGCGCAATAGTGACTCTTCTTAGCAGAAAAAAACTCTTGCTCGTAGGACCAGAAACTGCATGTGTTTCAAATCCGTTTAGGACTGGGAAACAAACGCTAGCTCGCCTTACAAGAAACACACTCTGCTTTTGAGAAAAGAGCACTCTTCTAATCTACTGTGTTTCCTATAGGGCCAGAAGAGTGAGCTTGCTCAGAACAAAAGCACTGTGCTTCCGACACACGGGCCATATCTAGATCAACTCCACTTAGAAAACTGAAGAGAACAGTAGCTTCTCTTCAGTCCAATACACTGTACTTGCTGGGAACAGACGCGAGTGCTATTTGCACTGTGTATGGCAAATGGAGCGCAATAGTGACTCTTCTTACCAGAAAACAACTCCTGCTCGTAGGACCAGAAACTGCATGTGATTCAACTCCATTTCTGACTGGAAAAAAAATACTAGCTCGCCTTACAAGAAACACACTCTGCTTTTCAGAAAAGAGCAATCTTCTAATCTACTGTGTTTCCTATAGGGCCAGAACAGTGAGCTTGCTCAGAACAAAAGAATTGTGCTTCCGAAATACGGGCCATATCTAGTTAAACTCCACTTAGGAAACTGACAAGAACAGTAGGTTCTCTTCAGTCCAATACACTGTACTTGCTGGGAACAGACGCCAGTGCTATTTGCACTGTGTATGGCAACGGGAGCACAATAGTGACTCTTCTTACCAGAAAACAACTCTTGCTTGTAGGACAAGAAAATGCATGTGATTCAACTCCATTTAGGACTGGGAAACAAACACTACCTCGCCTTACAAGAAACACACTCTGCTTTTGAGAAGAGCACTCTTCTACTCTCCTGTGTTTCCTATAGGGCCAGAACAGTGAGCTTGCTCAGAACAAAAGAACTGTGCTTCCTACACACACGGGCCATATCTAGTTCAACTCTGCTTAGGAAACTGACAAGAACAGTAGCTTCTCTTCAGTCCAATACACTGTACTTGCTGGGAACAGACACGAGTGCTATTTGCACTGTGTATGGAAATGGGAGCACAATAGTGACTCTTCTTAGCAGAAAACAACTCTTGCTCGTAGGACCAGAAACTACATGTGATTCAACTCTATTTCTGACTGGGAAACAAAGACTAGCTCGCCTTACAAGAAACACACTCTGCTTTTGAGAAAAGAGCACTCTTCTACTCTACTGTGTTTCCTATAGGGCCAGAACAGTGAGCTTGCTCAGAACAAAAGAACTGTGCTTCCTACACACACGGGCCATATCTACTTCAACTCTGCTTAGGAAACTGAAAAGAACAGTAGCTTCTCTTCAGTCCAATACACTGTAATTGCAGGGAACAGACGCGAGTGCTATTTGCACTGTGTATGGCAATGGGAGCGCAATAGTGACTCTTCTTAGCAGAAAACAACTCTTGCTCGTAGGACCAGAAACTGCATGTGTTTCAAATCCGTTTAGGACTGGGAAACAAATGCTAGCTCACCTTACAAGAAACACACTCTGCTTTTGAGAAAAGAGCACTCTTCTAATCTACTTTGTTTCCTATAGGGCCAGAAGAGTGAGCTTGCTCAGAAAAAAAGCACTGTGCTTCCGACACACGAGCCATATCTAGATCAACTCTGCTTAGTTAACTGACAAGAACAGTAGCTTCCCTTCAGTCCAATACACTGTACTTCCTGGAAACAGACCCGAGTGCTCTTCTCACTGTGTATGGAGAATGGAGCACAAAAGTGACTCTTTTTACCACAAAACAACTCTTGCTCATAGGACCAGAAACTGCATGTGATTCAAATCCTTTTCTGATTGGGAAACAAACACTAGCTCGCCTTACAAGAAACACACTCTGCTTTTGAGAAAAGAGCATTCTTCTACTCTACTGGGTTTCCTATAGGGCCAGAACAGTAAGCTTGCTCAAAACAAAAGAACTGTGCTTCCGAATTACGGGCCATATCTAGTTCAACTCCACTTAGAAAACTGAAGAGAACAGTAGCTTCTCTTCAGTCCAATACACTGTACTTGCTGGGAACAGACGCGAGTGCTCTTTGCACTGTGTATGGCAAATGGAGCGCAATAGTGACTCTTCTTACCAGAAAACAACTCCTGCTCGTAAGACCAGAAACTGCATGTGATTCAACTCCATTTCTGACTGGAAAAAAAATACTAGCTCGCCTTACAAGAAACACACTCTGCTTTTCAGAAAAGAGCAATCTTCTAATCTACTGTGTTTCCTATAGGGCCAGAACAGTGAGCTTGCTCAGAACAAAAGAACTGTGCTTCCTACACACACGGGCCTTATCTAGTTCAACTCTGCTTAGGAAACTGACAAGAACAGTAGGTTCTCTTCAGTCCAATACACTGTACTTGCTGGGAACAGACGCCAGTGCTATTTGCACTGTGTATGGCAATGGGAGCGCAATAGTGACTCTTCTTACCAGAAAAAAACTCTTGCTCGTAGGACCAGAAACTGCATGTGATTCAACTCTATTTCTGACTGGGAAACAAAGATTATCTCGCCTTACAAGAAACACACTCTGCTTTTGAGAAAAGAGGACACTTCTACTCTCCTGTGTTTCCTATAGGGCCAGAACAGTGAGCTTGCTCAGAACAAAAGAACTGTGCTTCCGACGTACGGGCCATATCTAGTTCAACTCCACTTAGGAAACTGACGAGAACAGTAGCTTCTCTTCAGTCCAATACACTGTACTTGCTGGGATCAGACGCGAGTGCTCTTTGCACTGTGTATGGCACTTGGAGCAAAAAAGTGACTCTTTTTACCACAAAACAACTCTTGCACATAGGACCAGAAACTGTATTTGATTCAAAACCTTTTCTGAATGGGAAACAAACACTATCTCGCCTTACAAGAAACACACTCTGCTTTTGAGAAAAGAGCATTCTTCTACTCTACTGGGTTTCCTATATGGCCAGAACAGTAAGCTTGCTCAAAACAAAAGTACTGTGCTTCCGACACACGGGCCATATCTAGTTCAACTCTGCTTAGGAAACTGACAAGAACAGTAGCTTCTCTTCACTCCAATACACTGTACTTGCTGGGAACAGACGCGAGTGCTCTTTGCACTGTGTATGGCTACGGAAGCGTAATAGTGACTCCTCTTACCAGAAAACAACTCTTGCTTGTAGGACAAGAAAATGCATGTGATTCAACTCCATTTAGGACTGGGAAACAAACACTACCTCGCCTTACAAGAAACACACTCTGCTTTTGAGAAGAGCACTCTTCTACTCTCCTGTGTTTCCTATAGGGCCAGAACAGTGAGCTTGCTCAGAACAAAAGAACTGTGCTTCCTACACAAACGGGCCATATCTATTTCAACTCTGCTTAGGAAACTGAAAAGAACAGTAGCTTCTCTTCAGTCCAATACACTGTAATTGCAGGGAACAGACGCGAGGGCTATTTGCACTGTGTATGGCAATGGGAGCACAATAGTGACTCTTCTTAGCAGAAAACAACTCTTGCTGGTAGGACCAGAAACTGCATGTGATTCAACTCTATTTCTGACTGGGAAACAAAGATTAGCTCGCCTTACAAGAAACACACTCTGCTTTTGAGAAAAGAGCACTCTTCTACTCTCCTGTGTTTCCTATAGGGCCAGAAGAGTGAGCTTGCTCAGAACAAAAGCACTGTGCTTCAGACACACGGGCCATATCTAGATCAACTCTGCTTAGGAAACTGAAAAGAACAGTAGCTTCTCTTCAGTCCAATACACTGTAATTGCAGGGAACAGACGCAAGTGCTATTTGCACTGTGTAAGGCAATGGGAGCGCAATAGTGACTCTTCTTAGCAGAAAACAACTCTTGCTCGTAGGACCAGAATCTGCATGTGTTTCAAATCCGTTTAGGACTGGGAAACAAACGCTAGCTCGCCTTACAAGAAACACACTCTGCTTTTGAGAAAAGAGCACTCTTCTAATCTACTGTGTTTCCTATAGGGCCAGAAGAGTGAGCTTGCTCAGAACAAAAGCACTGTGCTTCCGACACACGGGCCATATCTAGATCAACTCCACTTAGAAAACTGACAAGAACAGTAGCTTCTCTTCAGTCCAATACACTGTACTTGCTGGAAACAGACCCGAGTGCTCTTCTCACTGTGTATGGAGAATGGAGCACAAAAGTGACTCTTTTTACCACAAACAACTCTTGCTCATAGGACCAGAAACTGCATGTGATTCAAATCCTTTTTTGATTGGGAAACAAACACTAGCTCGCCTTACAAGAAACACACTCTGCTTTTGAGAAAAGAGCATTCTTCTACTCTACTGGGTTTCCTATAGGGCCAGAACAGTAAGCTTGCTCAAAACAAAAGAACTGTGCTTCCGAATTACGGGCCATATCTAGTTCAACTCCACTTAGAAAACTGAAGAGAACAGTAGCTTCTCTTCAGTCCAATACACTGTACTTGCTGGGAACAGACGCCAGTGCTATTTGCACTGTGTATGGCAAATGGAGCGCAATAGTGACTCTTCTTACCAGAAAACAACTCCTGCTCGTAGGACCAGAAACTGCATGTGATTCAACTCCATTTCTGACTGGAAAAAAAATACTAGCTCGCCTTACAAGAAACACACTCTGCTTTTCAGAAAAGAGCAATCTTCTAATCTACTGTGTTTCCTATAGGGCCAGAACAGTGAGCTTGCTCAGAACAAAAGAACTGTGCTTCCGACGTACGGGCCATATCTAGTTCAACTCCACTTAGGAAACTGACGAGAACAGTAGCTTCTCTTCAGTCCAATACACTGTACTTGCTGGGATCAGACGCGAGTGCTCTTTGCACTGTGTATGGCACTTGGAGCAAAAAAGTGACTCTTTTTACCACAAAACAACTCTTGCACATAGGACCAGAAACTGTATGTGATTCAAAACCTTTTCTGAATGGGAAACAAACACTATCTCGCCTTACAAGAAACACACTCTGCTTTTGAGAAAAGAGCATTCTTCTACTCTACTGGGTTTCCTATATGGCCAGAACAGTAAGCTTGCTCAAAACAAAAGTACTGTGCTTCCGACACACGGGCCATATCTAGTTCAACTCTGCTTAGGAAACTGACAAGAACAGTAGCTTCTCTTCACTCCAATACACTGTACTTGCTGGGAACAGACGCGAGTGCTCTTTGCACTGTGTATGGCAAATGGAGCGCAATAGTGACTCTTCTTACCAGAAAACAACTCCTGCTCGTAGGACCAGAAACTGCATGTGATTCAACTCCATTTCTGACTGGAAAAAAAATACTAGCTCGCCTTACAAGAAACACACTCTGCTTTTCAGAAAAGAGCAATCTTCTAATCTACTGTGTTTCCTATAGGGCCAGAACAGTGAGCTTGCTCAGAACAAAAGAACTGTGCTTCCGAAATACGGGCCATATCTAGTTAAACTCCACTTAGGAAACTGACAAGAACAGTAGGTTCTCTTCACTCCAATACACTGTACTTGCTGGGAACAGACGCCAGTGCTATTTGCACTGTGTATGGCAACGGAAGCACAATAGTGACTCTTCTTACCAGAAAACAACTCTTGCTTGTAGGACAAGAAAATGCATGTGATTCAACTCCATTTAGGACTGGGAAACAAACACTACATCGCCTTACAAGAAACACACTCTGCTTTTGAGAAGAGCACTCTTCTACTCTCCTGTGTTTCCTATAGGGCCAGAACAGTGAGCTTGCTCAGAACAAAAGAACTGTGCTTCCTACACACACGGGCCATATCTAGTTCAACTCTGCTTAGGAAACTGACAAGAACAGTAGCTTCTCTTCAGTCCAATACACTGTACTTGCTGGTAACAGACACGAGTGCTATTTGCACTGTGTATGGCAAATGGAGCACAATAGTGACTCTTCTTACCAAAAAACAACTCTTGCTCGTAGGACCAGAAACTGCATGTGATTCAACTCCATTTCTGACTGGGAAACAAAGACTAGCTCGCCTTACAAGAAACACACTCTGCTTTTGAGAAAAGAGCACTCTTCTAATCTACTGTGTTTCCTATAGGGCCAGAACAGTGAGCTTGCTCAGAACAAAAGAACTGTGCTTCCTACACACACGGGCCATATCTAGTTCAACTCTGCTTAGGAAACTGACAAGAACAGTAGCTTCTCTTCAGTCCAATACACTGTACTTGCTGGGAACAGACACGAGTGCTATTTGTACTGTGTATGGCAAATGGAGCACAATAGTGATTCTTCTTACCAGACAACAACTCTTGCTCGTAGGACCGGAAACTGCATGTGATTCAACTCTATTTCTGACTGGGAAACAAAGACTAGCTCGCCTTACAAGAAACACACTCTGCTTTTGAGAAAATAGCACTCTTCTACTCTCCTGTGTTTCCTATAGGGCCAGAACAGTGAGCTTGCTCAGAACAAAAGAACTGTGCTTCCAACATACGGGCCATATCTAGATCAACTCCACTTAGGAAACTGACGAGAACAGTAGCTTCTCTTCAGTCCAATACACTGTACTTGCTGGGATCAGACGCGAGTGCTCTTTGCACTGTGTATGGCACTTGGAGCACAAAAGTGACTCTTTTTACCACAAAACAACTCTTGCACATAGGACCAGAAACTGTATGTGATTCAAATCCTTTTCTGATTGGGAAACAAACACCAGCTCGCCTTACAAGAAACACACTCTGCTTTTGAGAAAAGAGCACTCTTCTACTATACAGTGTTTCCTATAGGGCCAGAACAGTGAGCTTGCTCAGAACAAAAGAACTGTGCTTCCGACAAACGGGCCATATCTAGTTCAACTCTGCTTAGGAAACTGACAAGAACAGTAGCTTCTCTTCACTCCAATACACTGTACTTGCTGGGAACAGACGCGAGTGCTATTTGCACTGTGTATAGCAAAAGGAGCACAATAGTGACTCTTCTTACCAGAAAACAACTCTTGCTTGTAGGACCAGAAACTGCATGAGTCAACTCCATTTCTGACTGGGAAACAAATACTAGCTCGCCTTACAAGAAACACACTCTGCTTTTGAGAAAAGAGCACTCTTCTACTCTCCTGTGTTTCCTATAGGGCCAGAACAGTGAGCTTGCTCAGAACAAAAGAACTGTGCTTCCTACACACACGGGCCATATCTACTTCAACTCTGCTTAGGAAACTGAAAAGAACCGTAGCTTCTCTTCAGTCCAATACACTGTAATTGCAGGGAACAGACGCGAGTGCTATTTGCACTGTGTATGGCAATGGGAGCGCAATAGTGACTCCTCTTAGCAGAAAACAACTCTTGCTCGTAGGACCAGAAACTGCATGTGTTTCAAATCCGTTTAGGACTGGGAAACAAACGCTAGCTCGCCTTACAAGAAACACACTCTGCTTTTGAGAAAAGAGCACTCTTCTAATCTACTGTGTTTCTTATAGGGCCAGAAGAGTGAGCTTGCTCAGAACAAAAGCACTGTGCTTCCGACACACGGGCCATATCTAGATCAACTCTGCTTAGAAAACTGAAGAGAACAGTAGCTTCTCTTCAGTCCAATACACTGTACTTGCTGGAAACAGACCCGAGTGCTCTTCTCACTGTGTATGGAGAATGGAGCACAAAAGTGACTCTTTTTACCACAAAACAACTCTTGCTCATAGGACCAGAAACTGCATGTGATTCAAATCCTTTTCTGATTGGGAAACAAACACTAGCTCGCCTTACAAGAAACACACTCTGCTTTTGAGAAAAGACCATACTTCTACTCTACTGGGTTTCCTATAGGGCCAGAACAGTAAGCTTGCTCAAAACAAAAGAACTGTGCTTCCGAATTACGGGCCATATCTAGTTCAACTCCACTTAGAAAACTGAAGAGAACAGTAGCTTCTCTTCAGTCCAATACACTGTACTTGCTGGGAACAGACGCGAGTGCTATTTGCACTGTGTATGGCAAATGGAGCGCAATAGTGACTCTTCTTACCAGAAAACAACTCCTGCTCGTAGGACCAGAAACTGCATGTGATTCAACTCCATTTCTGACTGGAAAAAAAATACTAGCTCGCCTTACAAGAAACACACTCTGCTTTTCAAAAAAGAGCAATCTTCTAATCTACTGTGTTTCCTATAGGGCCAGAACAGTGAGCTTGCTCAGAACAAAAGAATTGTGCTTCCGAAATACGGGCCATATCTAGTTAAACTCCACTTAGGAAACTGACAAGAACAGTAGGTTCTCTTCAGTCCAATACACTGTACTTGCTGGGAACAGACGCGAATGCTCTTTGCACTGTGTATGGCAAATGGAGTGCAATAGTGACTCTTCTTACCAGAAAACAACTCCTGCTGGTAGGACCAGAAACTGCATGTGATTCAACTCCATTTCTGACTGGGAAACAAATACTAGCTCGCCTTACAAGAAACACACTCTGCTTTTGAGAAAAGAGCATTCTTCTACTCTACTGTGTGTTCTATAAGGCCAGAACAGTGAGCTTGCTCAGAACAAAAGAACTGTCCTTCAGACACACGGGCCACATCTAGTTCAACTCTGCTTAGGAAACTGACAAGAACAGTAGCTTCTCTTCAGTCCAATACACTGTACTTGCTGGGAACAGACGCGAGTGCTATTTGCACTGTGTATGGCAAATGGAGCACAATAGTGACTCTTCTTACCAGAAAACAACTCTTGCTTGTAGGACCAGAAACTGCATGTGATTCAACTCCATTTCTGACTGGGAAACAAATACTAGCTCGCCTTACAAGAAACACACTCTGCTTTTGAGAAAAGAGCACTCTTCTTCTCTCCTGTGTTTCCTATAGGGCCAGAACAGTGAGCTTGCTCAGAACAAAAGAACTGTGCTTCCTACACACACGGACCATATCTACTTCATCTCTGCTTAGGAAACTGACAAGAACAGTAGCTTCTCTTCAGTCCAATACACTGTAATTGCAGGGAACAGACGCGAGTGCTATTTGCACTGTGTATGGCACTTGGAGCAAAAAAGTGACTCTTTTTACCACAAAACAACTCTTGCACATAGGACCAGAAACTGTATGTGATTCAAAACCTTTTCTGAATGGGAAACAAACACTATCTCGCCTTACAAGAAACACACTCTGCTTTTGAGAAAAGAGCATTCTTCTACTCTACTGGGTTTCCTATAGGGCCAGAACAGTAAGCTTGCTCAAAACAAAAGTACTGTGCTTCCGACACACGGGCCATATCTAGTTCAACTCTGCTTAGGAAACTGACAAGAACAGTAGCTTCTCTTCACTCCAATACACTGTACTTGCTGGGAACAGACGCGAGTGCTCTTTGCACTGTGTATGGCAAATGGAGCGCAATAGTGACTCTTCTTACCAGAAAACAACTCCTGCTAGTAGGACCAGAAACTGCATGTGATTCAACTCCATTTCTGACTGGGAAACAAACACTATCTCGCCTTACAAGAAACACACTCTGCTTTTGAGAAAAGAGCATTCTTCTACTCTACTGGGTTTCCTATAGGACCAGAACAGTAAGCTTGCTCAAAACAAAAGAACTGTGCTTCCGAATTACGGGCCATATCTAGTTCAACTCCACTTAGAAAACTGAAGAGAACAGTAGCTTCTCTTCAGTCCAATACACTGTACTTGCGGGGAACAGACGCCAGTGCTATTTGCACTGTGTATGGCAAATGGAGCGCAATAGTGACTCTTCTTACCAGAAAACAACTCTTGCTTGTAGGACAAGAAAATGCATGTGATTCAACTCCATTTAGGACTGGGAAACAAACACTACCTCGCCTTACAAGAAACACACTCTGCTTTTGAGAAGAGCACTCTTCTACTCTCCTGTGTTTCCTATAGGGCCAGAACAGAGAGCTTGCTCAGAACAAAAGAACTGTGCTTCCTACACACACGGGCCTTATCTAGTTCAACTCTGCTTAGGAAACTGACAAGAACAGTAGCTTCTCTTCAGTCCAATACACTGTACTTGCTGGGAACAGACACTAGTGCTATTTGCACTGTGTATGGCAAATGGAGCACAATAGTGACTCTTCTTACCAGAAAACAACTCTTGCTCGTAGGACCAGAAACTGCATGTGATTCAACTCTATTTCTGACTGGGAAACAAAGACTAGCTCGCCTTACAAGAAACACACTCTGCTTTTGAGAAAAGAGGACTCTTCTACTCTCCTGTGTTTCCTATAGGGCCAGAACAGTGAGCTTGCTCAGAACAAAAGAACTGTGCTTCCGACGTACGGGCCATATCTAGTTCAACTCTGCTTAGGAAACTGACAAGAACAGTAGCTTCTCTTCAGTCCAATACACTGTACTTGCTGGGAACAGATGCCAGTGCTATTTGCACTGTGTATGGCAACGGAAGCACAATAGTGACTCTTCTTACCAGAAAACAACTCTTGCTTGTAGGACAAGAAAATGCATGTGATTCAACTCCATTTAGGACTGGGAAACAAACACTACCTCGCCTTACAAGAAACACACTCTGCTTTTGAGAAGAGCACTCTTCTACTCTCCTGTGTTTCCTATAGGGCCAGAACAGAGAGCTTGCTCAGAACAAAAGAACTGTGCTTCCTACACACACGGGCCATATCTAGTTCAACTCTGCTTAGGAAACTGACAAGAACAGTAGCTTCTCTTCAGTCCAATACACTGTACTTGCTGGGAACAGACACTAGTGCTATTTGCACTGTGTATGGCAAATGGAGCACAATAGTGACTCTTCTTACCAGAAAACAACTCTTGCTCGTAGGACCAGAAACTGCATGTGATTCAACTCTATTTCTGACTGGGAAACAAAGACTAGCTCGCCTTACAAGAAACACACTCTGCTTTTGAGAAAAGAGGACTCTTCTACTCTCCTGTGTTTCCTATAGGGCCAGAACAGTGAGCTTGCTCAGAACAAAAGAACTGTGCTTCCGACGTACGGGCCATATCTAGTTCAACTCTGCTTAGGAAACTGACAAGAACAGTAGCTTCTCTTCAGTCCAATACACTGTAGTTGCTGGGAACAGATGCCAGTGCTATTTGCACTGTGTATGGCAACGGAAGCACAATAGTGACTCTTCTTACCAGAAAACAACTCTTGCTTGTAGGACAAGAAAATGCATGTGATTCAACTCCATTTAGGACTGGGAAACAAACACTACCTCGCCTTACAAGAAACACACTCTGCTTTTGAGAAGAGCACTCTTCTACTCTCCTGTGTTTCCTATAGGGCCAGAACAGTGAGCTTGCTCAGAACAAAAGAACTGTGCTTCCTACACACACGGGCCTTATCTAGTTCAACTCTGCTTAGGAAACTGACAAGAACAGTAGGTTCTCTTCAGTCCAATACACTGTACTTGCTGGGAACAGACGCCAGTGCTATTTGCACTGTGTATGGCAATGGGAGCGCAATAGTGACTCTTCTTACCAGAAAAAAACTCTTGCTCGTAGGACCAGAAACTGCATGTGATTCAACTCTATTTCTGACTGGGAAACAAAGATTATCTCGCCTTACAAGAAACACACTCTGCTTTTGAGAAAAGAGGACACTTCTACTCTCCTGTGTTTCCTATAGGGCCAGAACAGTGAGCTTGCTCAGAACAAAAGAACTGTGCTTCCGACGTACGGGCCATATCTAGTTCAACTCCACTTAGGAAACTGACGAGAACAGTAGCTTCTCTTCAGTCCAATACACTGTACTTGCTGGGATCAGACGCGAGTGCTCTTTGCACTGTGTATGGCACTTGGAGCAAAAAAGTGACTCTTTTTACCACAAAACAACTCTTGCACATAGGACCAGAAACTGTATTTGATTCAAAACCTTTTCTGAATGGGAAACAAACACTATCTCGCCTTACAAGAAACACACTCTGCTTTTGAGAAAAGAGCATTCTTCTACTCTACTGGGTTTCCTATATGGCCAGAACAGTAAGCTTGCTCAAAACAAAAGTACTGTGCTTCCGACACACGGGCCATATCTAGTTCAACTCTGCTTAGGAAACTGACAAGAACAGTAGCTTCTCTTCACTCCAATACACTGTACTTGCTGGGAACAGACGCGAGTGCTCTTTGCACTGTGTATGGCTACGGAATCGTAATAGTGACTCCTCTTACCAGAAAACAACTCTTGCTTGTAGGACAAGAAAATGCATGTGATTCAACTCCATTTAGGACTGGGAAACAAACACTACCTCGCCTTACAAGAAACACACTCTGCTTTTGAGAAGAGCACTCTTCTACTCTCCTGTGTTTCCTATAGGGCCAGAACAGTGAGCTTGCTCAGAACAAAAGAACTGTGCTTCCTACACAAACGGGCCATATCTATTTCAACTCTGCTTAGGAAACTGACAAGAACAGTAGGTTCTCTTCAGTCCAATACACTGTACTTGCTGGGAACAGACGCCAGTGCTATTTGCACTGTGTATGGCAATGGGAGCGCAATAGTGACTCTTCTTACCAGAAAAAAACTCTTGCTCGTAGGACCAGAAACTGCATGTGATTCAACTCTATTTCTGACTGGGAAACAAAGATTATCTCGCCTTACAAGAAACACACTCTGCTTTTGAGAAAAGAGGACACTTCTACTCTCCTGTGTTTCCTATAGGGCCAGAACAGTGAGCTTGCTCAGAACAAAAGAACTGTGCTTCCGACGTACGGACCATATCTAGTTCAACTCCACTTAGGAAACTGACGAGAACAGTAGCTTCTCTTCAGTCCAATACACTGTACTTGCTGGGATCAGACGCGAGTGCTCTTTGCACTGTGTATGGCACTTGGAGCAAAAAAGTGACTCTTTTTACCACAAAACAACTCTTGCACATAGGACCAGAAACTGTATGTGATTCAAAACCTTTTCTGAATGGGAAACAAACACTATCTCGCCTTACAAGAAACACACTCTGCTTTTGAGAAAAGAGCATTCTTCTACTCTACTGGGTTTCCTATAGGGCCAGAACAGTAAGCTTGCTCAAAACAAAAGTACTGTGCTTCCGACACACGGGCCATATCTAGTTCAACTCTGCTTAGGAAACTGACAAGAACAGTAGCTTCTCTTCAGTCCAATACACTGTACTTGCTGGGAACAGACGCGAGTGCTCTTTGCACTGTGTATGGCAAATGGAGCGCAATAGTGACTCTTCTTACCAGAAAACAACTCCTGTTCGTAGGACCAGAAACTGCATGTGATTCAACTCCATTTCTGACTGGGAAACAAACACTATCTCGCCTTACAAGAAACACACTCTGCTTTTGAGAAAAGAGCATTCTTCTACTCTACTGGGTTTCCTATAGGACCAGAACAGTAAGCTTGCTCAAAACAAAAGAACTGTGCTTCCGAATTACGGGCCATATCTAGTTCAACTCCACTTAGAAAACTGAAGAGAACAGTAGCTTCTCTTCAGTCCAATACACTGTACTTGCGGGGAACAGACGCCAGTGCTATTTGCACTGTGTATGGCAAAAGGAGCGCAATAGTGACTCTTCTTACCAGAAAACAACTCTTGCTTGTAGGACAAGAAAATGCATGTGATTCAACTCCATTTAGGACTGGGAAACAAACACTACCTCGCCTTACAAGAAACACACTCTGCTTTTGAGAAGAGCACTCTTCTACTCTCCTGTGTTTCCTATAGGGCCAGAACAGAGAGCTTGCTCAGAACAAAAGAACTGTGCTTCCTACACACACGGGCCTTATCTAGTTCAACTCTGCTTAGGAAACTGACAAGAACAGTAGCTTCTCTTCAGTCCAATACACTGTACTTGCTGGGAACAGACACTAGTGCTATTTGCACTGTGTATGGCAAATGGAGCACAATAGTGACTCTTCTTACCAGAAAACAACTCTTGCTCGTAGGACCAGAAACTGCATGTGATTCAACTCTATTTCTGACTGGGAAACAAAGACTAGCTCGCCTTACAAGAAACACACTCTGCTTTTGAGAAAAGAGGACTCTTCTACTCTCCTGTGTTTCCTATAGGGCCAGAACAGTGAGCTTGCTCAGAACAAAAGAACTGTGCTTCTGACGTACGGGCCATATCTAGTTCAACTCTGCTTAGGAAACTGACAAGAACAGTAGCTTCTCTTCAGTCCAATACACTGTACTTGCTGGGATCAGACGCAAGTGCTCTTTGCACTGTGTATGGCACTTGGAGCAAAAAAGTGACTCTTTTTACCACAAAACAACTCTTGCACATAGGACCAGAAACTGTATGTGATTCAAATCCTTTTCTGATTGGGAAACAAACACTATCTCGCCTTACAAGAAACACACTCTGCTTTTGAGAAAAGAGCATTCTTCTACTCTACTGTGTTTTCTATAGGGCCAGAACAGTGAGCTTGCTCAGAACAAAAGAACTGTGCTTCAGACACACGGCCCATATCTAGTTTAACTCTGCTTAGGAAACTGACAAGAACAGTAGCTTCTCTTCAGTCCAATACACTGTACTTGCTGGGAACAGACGCAAGTGCTATTTGCACTGTGTATGGCAAATGGAGCACAATAGTGACTCTTCTTACCAGAAAACAACTCTTGCTTGTAGGACCAGAAACTGCATGTGATTCAACTGCATTTCTGACTGGGAAACAAATACTAGCTCGCCTTACAAGAAACACACTCTGCTTTTGAGAAAAGAGCACTCTTCTACTCTCCTGTGTTTCCTATAGGGCCAGAACAGTGAGCTTGCTCAGAACAAAAGAACTGTGCTTCCTACACACACGGGCCATATCTACTTCAACTCTGCTTAGGAAACTGAAAAGAACAGTAGCTTCTCTTCATTCCAATACACTGTAATTGCAGGGAACAGACGCGAGGGCTATTTGCACTGTGTATGGCAATGGGAGCGCAATAGTGACTCTTCTTAGCAGAAAAAAACTCTTGCTCGTAGGACCAGAAACTGCATGTGTTTCAAATCCATTTAGGACTGGGAAACAAACGCTAGCTCGCCTTACAAGAAACACACTCTGCTTTTGAGAAAAGAGCACTCTTCTAATCTACTGTGTTTCCTATAGGGCCAGAAGAGTGAGCTTGCTCAGAACAAAAGCACTGTGCTTCCGACACACGGGCCATATCTAGATCAACTCCACTTAGAAAACTGAAGAGAACAGTAGCTTCTCTTCAGTCCAATACACTGTACTTGCTGGGAACAGATGCTAGTGCTATTTGCACTGTGTATGGCAAATGGAGCGCAATAGTGACTCTTCTTACCAGAAAACAACTCCTGCTCGTAGGACCAGAAACTGCATGTGATTCAACTCCATTTCTGACTGGAAAAAAAATACTAGCCGCCTTACAAGAAACACACTCTGCTTTTCAGAAAAGAGCAATCTTCTAATCTACTGTGTTTCCTATAGGGCCAGAACAGTGAGCTTGCTCAGAACAAAAGAATTGTGCTTCCGAAATACGGGCCATATCTAGTTAAACTCCACTTAGGAAACTGACAAGAACAGTAGGTTCTCTTCAGTCCAATACACTGTACTTGCTGGGAACAGACGCCAGTGCTATTTGCACTGTGTATGGCAACGGAAGCACAATAGTGACTCTTCTTACCAGAAAACAACTCTTGCTTGTAGGACAAGAAAATGCATGTGATTCAACTCCATTTAGGACTGGGAAACAAACACTACCTCGCCTTACAAGAAACACACTCTGCTTTTGAGAAGAGCACTCTTCTACTCTCCTGTGTTTCCTATAGGGCCAGAACAGTGAGCTTGCTCAGAACAAAAGAACTGTGCTTCCTACACACACGGGCCATATCTAGTTCAACTCTGCTTAGGAAACTGACAAGAACAGTAGCTTCTCTTCAGTCCAATACACTGTACTTGCTGGGAACAGGCACGAGTGCTATTTGCACTGTGTATGGCAAATGGAGCACAATAGTGACTCTTCTTACCAGAAAACAACTCTTGCTTGTAGGACCAGAAACTGCATGTGATTCAACTCTCTTTCTGACTGGGAAACAAAGACTAGCTCGCCTTACAAGAAACACACTCTGCTTTTGAGAAAAGAGCAGTCTTCTACTCTCCTGTGTTTCCTATAGGGCCAGAACAGTGAGCTTGCTCAGAACAAAAGAACTGTGCTTCCTACACACACGGGCCATATCTACTTCAACTCTGCTTAGGAAACTGAAAAGAACCGTAGCTTCTCTTCAGTCCAATACACTGTAATTGCAGGGAACAGACGCGAGTGCTATTTGCACTGTGTATGGCAATGGGAGCGCAATAGTGACTCTTCTTAGCAGAAAACAACTCTTGCTCGTAGGACCAGAAACTGCATGTGTTTCAAATCCGTTTAGGACTGGGAAACAAACGCTAGCTCGCCTTACAAGAAACACACTCTGCTTTTGAGAAAAGAGCACTCTTCTAATCTACTGTGTTTCCTATAGGGCCAGAAGAGTGAGCTTGCTCAGAACAAAAGCACTGTGCTTCCGACACACGGGCCATATCTAGATCAACTCTGCTTAGTTAACTGACAAGAACAGTAGCTTCTCTTCAGTCCAATACACTCTACTTCCTGGAAACAGACCCGAGTGCTCTTCTCACTGTGTATGGAGAATGGAGCACAAAAGTGACTCTTTTTACCACAAAACAACTCTTGCTCATAGGACCAGAAACTGCATGTGATTCAAATCCTTTTCTGATTGGGAAACAAACACTAGCTCGCCTTACAAGAAACACACTCTGCTTTTGAGAAAAGAGCATTCTTCTACTCTACTGGGTTTCCTATAGGGCCAGAACAGTAAGCTTGCTCAAAACAAAAGTACTGTGCTTCCGAATTACGGGCCATATCTAGTTAAACTCCACTTAGGAAACTGACAAGAACAGTAGGTTCTCTTCAGTCCAATACACTGTACTTGCTGGGAACAGACGCCAGTGCTATTTGCACTGTGTATGGCAATGGGAGCGCAATAGTGACTCTTCTTACCAGAAAACAAATCTTGCTCGTAGGACCAGAAACTGCATGTGATTCAACTCTATTTCTGACTGGGAAACAAAGACTAGCTCGCCTTACAAGAAACACACTGTGCTTTTAAGAAAAGAGGACACTTCTACTCTCCTGTGTTTCCTATAGGGCCAGAACAGTGAGCTTGCTCAGAACAAAAGAACTGTGCTTCCGACGTACGGGCTATATCTAGTTCAACTCCACTTAGGAAACTGACGAGAACAGTAGCTTCTCTTCAGTCCAATACACTGTACTTGCTGGGATCAGACGCAAGTGCTCTTTGCACTGTGTATGGCACTTGGAGCAAAAAAGTGACTCTTTTTACCACAAAACAACTCTTGCACATAGGACCAGAAACTGTATGTGATTCAAATCCTTTTCTGATTGGGAAACAAACACTATCTCGCCTTACAAGAAACACACTCTGCTTTTGAGAAAAGAGCATTCTTCTACTCTACTGTGTTTTCTATAGGGCCAGAACAGTGAGCTTGCTCAGAACAAAAGAACTGTGCTTCCGACACACGGCCCATATCTAGTTTAACTCTGCTTAGGAAACTGACAAGAACAGTAGCTTCTCTTCAGTCCAATACACTGTACTTGCTGGGAACAGACGCAAGTGCTATTTGCACTGTGTATGGCAAATGGAGCACAATAGTGACTCTTCTTACCAGAAAACAACTCTTGCTTGTAGGACCAGAAACTGCATGTGATTCAACTGCATTTCTGACTGGGAAACAAATACTAGCTCGCCTTACAAGAAACACACTCTGCTTTTGAGAAAAGAGCACTCTTCTACTCTCCTGTGTTTCCTATAGGGCCAGAACAGTGAGCTTGCTCAGAACAAAAGAACTGTGCTTCCTACACACACGGGCCATATCTACTTCAACTCTGCTTAGGAAACTGAAAAGAACAGTAGCTTCTCTTCATTCCAATACACTGTAATTGCAGGGAACAGACGCGAGGGCTATTTGCACTGTGTATGGCAATGGGAGCGCAATAGTGACTCTTCTTAGCAGAAAAAAACTCTTGCTCGTAGGACCAGAAACTGCATGTGTTTCAAATCCATTTAGGACTGGGAAACAAACGCTAGCTCGCCTTACAAGAAACACACTCTGCTTTTGAGAAAAGAGCACTCTTCTAATCTACTGTGTTTCCTATAGGGCCAGAAGAGTGAGCTTGCTCAGAACAAAAGCACTGTGCTTCCGACACACGGGCCATATCTAGATCAACTCCACTTAGAAAACTGAAGAGAACAGTAGCTTCTCTTCAGTCCAATACACTGTACTTGCTGGGAACAGATGCTAGTGCTATTTGCACTGTGTATGGCAAATGGAGCGCAATAGTGACTCTTCTTACCAGAAAACAACTCCTGCTCGTAGGACCAGAAACTGCATGTGATTCAACTCCATTTCTGACTGGAAAAAAAATACTAGCCGCCTTACAAGAAACACACTCTGCTTTTCAGAAAAGAGCAATCTTCTAATCTACTGTGTTTCCTATAGGGCCAGAACAGTGAGCTTGCTCAGAACAAAAGAATTGTGCTTCCGAAATACGGGCCATATCTAGTTAAACTCCACTTAGGAAACTGACAAGAACAGTAGGTTCTCTTCAGTCCAATACACTGTACTTGCTGGGAACAGACGCCAGTGCTATTTGCACTGTGTATGGCAACGGAAGCACAATAGTGACTCTTCTTACCAGAAAACAACTCTTGCTTGTAGGACAAGAAAATGCATGTGATTCAACTCCATTTAGGACTGGGAAACAAACACTACCTCGCCTTACAAGAAACACACTCTGCTTTTGAGAAGAGCACTCTTCTACTCTCCTGTGTTTCCTATAGGGCCAGAACAGTGAGCTTGCTCAGAACAAAAGAACTGTGCTTCCTACACACACGGGCCATATCTAGTTCAACTCTGCTTAGGAAACTGACAAGAACAGTAGCTTCTCTTCAGTCCAATACACTGTACTTGCTGGGAACAGGCACGAGTGCTATTTGCACTGTGTATGGCAAATGGAGCACAATAGTGACTCTTCTTACCAGAAAACAACTCTTGCTTGTAGGACCAGAAACTGCATGTGATTCAACTCTATTTCTGACTGGGAAACAAAGACTAGCTCGCCTTACAAGAAACACACTCTGCTTTTGAGAAAAGAGCAGTCTTCTACTCTCCTGTGTTTCCTATAGGGCCAGAACAGTGAGCTTGCTCAGAACAAAAGAACTGTGCTTCCTACACACACGGGCCATATCTACTTCAACTCTGCTTAGGAAACTGAAAAGAACCGTAGCTTCTCTTCAGTCCAATACACTGTAATTGCAGGGAACAGACGCGAGTGCTATTTGCACTGTGTATGGCAATGGGAGCACAATAGTGACTCTTCTTAGCAGAAAACAACTCTTGCTCGTAGGACCAGAAACTGCATGTGTTTCAAATCCGTTTAGGACTGGGAAACAAACTCTAGCTCGCCTTACAAGAAACACACTCTGCTTTTGAGAAAAGAGCACTCTTCTAATCTACTGTGTTTCCTATGGGGCCAGAACAGTGAGCTTGCTCAGAACAAAAGAACTGTGCTTCCTACACACACGGGCCATATCTAGTTCAACTCTGCTTAGAAAACTGACAAGAACAGTAGTTTCCCTTCAGTCCAATACACTGTACTTGCTGGGAACAGACGCGAGTGCTATTGCACTGTGTATAGCAAAGGGAGCACAATAGTGACTCTTCTTACCAGCAAACAACTCTTGCTTGAAGGACAAGAAACTGCATGTGATTCAACTCCATTTAGGACTGGGAAACAAATGCTAGCTCGCCTTACAAGAAACACACTCTGCTTTTGAGAAAAGAGCACTCTTCTAATCTACTGTGTTTCCTATAGGGCCAGAACAGTGAGCTTGCTCAGAACAAAAGAGCTGTGCTTCCTACACACACGGGCCATGTCTAGTTAAACTCTGCTTTGGAAACTGACAAGAACAGTAGCTTCTCTTCAGTCCAATACACTGTACTTGCTGGTATCAGACGCGAGTGCTCTTTGCACTGTGTATGGCAAATGGAGCACAAAAGTGACTCTTTTTACCACAAAACAACTCTTGCTCATAGGACCAGAAACTGCATGTGATTCAAATCCTTTTCTGATTGGGAAACAAACACTAGCTCGCCTTACAAGGAAAACACTCTGCTTTTGAGATAAGAGCATTCTTCTAATATACTGTGTTTCCTATAGGGCCAGAACAGTGAGCTTGCTCAGAACAAAAGATCTGTGCTTCCGATGTACGGGCCATATCTAGTTCAACTCCACTTAGGAAACTGACGAGAACAGTAGCTTCTCTTCAGTCCAATACACTGTACTTGCTGGGAACAGACGCGAGTGCTATTTGCACTGTGTATGGCAAATGGAGCACAATAGTGACTCTTCTTACACAAAAACAACTCTTGCTCATAGGACCAGAAACTGCATGTGATTCAACTCCATTTCTGACTGGGAAACAAATAGTAGCTCGCCTTACAAGAAACACACTCTGCTTTTGAGAAAAGAGCACTCTTCTAATCTACTGTGTTTCCTATAGGGCCAGAACAGTGAGCTTGCTCAGAACAAAAGAACTGTGCTTCTGAAGTATGGGCCATATCTAGTTCAACTCCACTTAGGAAACTGAGGAGAACAGTAGCTTCTCTTCAGTCCAATACACTGTACTTGCTGGGAACAGACGCCAGTGCTATTTGCACTGTGTATGGAAATGGGAGCGCAATAGTGACTCTTCTTTCCAGAAAACAACTCCTGCTCGTAGGACCAGAAACTGCATGTGATTCAACTCCATTTCTGATTGGGAAACAAACACTAGCTCGCCTTACAAGAAACACATTCTGCTTTTGAGAAAAGAGCACTCTTCTAATCTACTGTGTTTCCTATAGGGCCAGAACAATGAGCTTGCTCAGAACAAAAGAACTGTGCTTCCAACATACGGGCCATATCTAGATCAACTCCACTTAGGAAACTGACGAGAACAGTAGCTTCTCTTCAGTCCAATACACTGTACTTGCTGGGATCAGACGCGAGTGCTCTTTGCACTGTGTATGGCACTTGGAGCACAAAAGTGACTCTTTTTACCACAAAACAACTCTTGCACATAGGACCAGAAACTGTATGTGATTCAAATCCTTTTCTGATTGGGAAACAAACACCAGCTCGCCTTACAAGAAACACACTCTGCTTTTGAGAAAAGAGCACTCTTCTACTATACAGTGTTTCCTATAGGGCCAGAACAGTGAGCTTGCTCAGAACAAAAGAACTGTGCTTCCGACAAACGGGCCATATCTAGTTCAACTCTGCTTAGGAAACTGACAAGAACAGTAGCTTCTCTTCACTCCAATACACTGTACTTGCTGGGAACAGACGCGAGTGCTATTTGCACTGTGTATAGCAAAAGGAGCACAATAGTGACTCTTCTTACCAGAAAACAACTCTTGCTTGTAGGACCAGAAACTGCATGAGTCAACTCCATTTCTGACTGGGAAACAAATACTAGCTCGCCTTACAAGAAACACACTCTGCTTTTGAGAAAAGAGCACTCTTCTACTCTCCTGTGTTTCCTATAGGGCCAGAACAGTGAGCTTGCTCAGAACAAAAGAACTGTGCTTCCTACACACACGGGCCATATCTACTTCAACTCTGCTTAGGAAACTGAAAAGAACCGTAGCTTCTCTTCAGTCCAATACACTGTAATTGCAGGGAACAGACGCGAGTGCTATTTGCACTGTGTATGGCAATGGGAGCGCAATAGTGACTCCTCTTAGCAGAAAACAACTCTTGCTCGTAGGACCAGAAACTGCATGTGTTTCAAATCCGTTTAGGACTGGGAAACAAACGCTAGCTCGCCTTACAAGAAACACACTCTGCTTTTGAGAAAAGAGCACTCTTCTAATCTACTGTGTTTCTTATAGGGCCAGAAGAGTGAGCTTGCTCAGAACAAAAGCACTGTGCTTCCGACACACGGGCCATATCTAGATCAACTCTGCTTAGAAAACTGAAGAGAACAGTAGCTTCTCTTCAGTCCAATACACTGTACTTGCTGGAAACAGACCCGAGTGCTCTTCTCACTGTGTATGGAGAATGGAGCACAAAAGTGACTCTTTTTACCACAAAACAACTCTTGCTCATAGGACCAGAAACTGCATGTGATTCAAATCCTTTTCTGATTGGGAAACAAACACTAGCTCGCCTTACAAGAAACACACTCTGCTTTTGAGAAAAGACCATACTTCTACTCTACTGGGTTTCCTATAGGGCCAGAACAGTAAGCTTGCTCAAAACAAAAGAACTGTGCTTCCGAATTACGGGCCATATCTAGTTCAACTCCACTTAGAAAACTGAAGAGAACAGTAGCTTCTCTTCAGTCCAATACACTGTACTTGCTGGGAACAGACGCGAGTGCTATTTGCACTGTGTATGGCAAATGGAGCGCAATAGTGACTCTTCTTACCAGAAAACAACTCCTGCTCGTAGGACCAGAAACTGCATGTGATTCAACTCCATTTCTGACTGGAAAAAAAATACTAGCTCGCCTTACAAGAAACACACTCTGCTTTTCAAAAAAGAGCAATCTTCTAATCTACTGTGTTTCCTATAGGGCCAGAACAGTGAGCTTGCTCAGAACAAAAGAATTGTGCTTCCGAAATACGGGCCATATCTAGTTAAACTCCACTTAGGAAACTGACAAGAACAGTAGGTTCTCTTCAGTCCAATACACTGTACTTGCTGGGAACAGACGCGAATGCTCTTTGCACTGTGTATGGCAAATGGAGTGCAATAGTGACTCTTCTTACCAGAAAACAACTCCTGCTGGTAGGACCAGAAACTGCATGTGATTCAACTCCATTTCTGACTGGGAAACAAATACTAGCTCGCCTTACAAGAAACACACTCTGCTTTTGAGAAAAGAGCATTCTTCTACTCTACTGTGTGTTCTATAAGGCCAGAACAGTGAGCTTGCTCAGAACAAAAGAACTGTCCTTCAGACACACGGGCCACATCTAGTTCAACTCTGCTTAGGAAACTGACAAGAACAGTAGCTTCTCTTCAGTCCAATACACTGTACTTGCTGGGAACAGACGCGAGTGCTATTTGCACTGTGTATGGCAAATGGAGCACAATAGTGACTCTTCTTACCAGAAAACAACTCTTGCTTGTAGGACCAGAAACTGCATGTGATTCAACTCCATTTCTGACTGGGAAACAAATACTAGCTCGCCTTACAAGAAACACACTCTGCTTTTGAGAAAAGAGCACTCTTCTTCTCTCCTGTGTTTCCTATAGGGCCAGAACAGTGAGCTTGCTCAGAACAAAAGAACTGTGCTTCCTACACACACGGACCATATCTACTTCATCTCTGCTTAGGAAACTGACAAGAACAGTAGCTTCTCTTCAGTCCAATACACTGTAATTGCAGGGAACAGACGCGAGTGCTATTTGCACTGTGTATGGCACTTGGAGCAAAAAAGTGACTCTTTTTACCACAAAACAACTCTTGCACATAGGACCAGAAACTGTATGTGATTCAAAACCTTTTCTGAATGGGAAACAAACACTATCTCGCCTTACAAGAAACACACTCTGCTTTTGAGAAAAGAGCATTCTTCTACTCTACTGGGTTTCCTATAGGGCCAGAACAGTAAGCTTGCTCAAAACAAAAGTACTGTGCTTCCGACACACGGGCCATATCTAGTTCAACTCTGCTTAGGAAACTGACAAGAACAGTAGCTTCTCTTCACTCCAATACACTGTACTTGCTGGGAACAGACGCGAGTGCTCTTTGCACTGTGTATGGCAAATGGAGCGCAATAGTGACTCTTCTTACCAGAAAACAACTCCTGCTAGTAGGACCAGAAACTGCATGTGATTCAACTCCATTTCTGACTGGGAAACAAACACTATCTCGCCTTACAAGAAACACACTCTGCTTTTGAGAAAAGAGCATTCTTCTACTCTACTGGGTTTCCTATAGGACCAGAACAGTAAGCTTGCTCAAAACAAAAGAACTGTGCTTCCGAATTACGGGCCATATCTAGTTCAACTCCACTTAGAAAACTGAAGAGAACAGTAGCTTCTCTTCAGTCCAATACACTGTACTTGCGGGGAACAGACGCCAGTGCTATTTGCACTGTGTATGGCAAATGGAGCGCAATAGTGACTCTTCTTACCAGAAAACAACTCTTGCTTGTAGGACAAGAAAATGCATGTGATTCAACTCCATTTAGGACTGGGAAACAAACACTACCTCGCCTTACAAGAAACACACTCTGCTTTTGAGAAGAGCACTCTTCTACTCTCCTGTGTTTCCTATAGGGCCAGAACAGAGAGCTTGCTCAGAACAAAAGAACTGTGCTTCCTACACACACGGGCCTTATCTAGTTCAACTCTGCTTAGGAAACTGACAAGAACAGTAGCTTCTCTTCAGTCCAATACACTGTACTTGCTGGGAACAGACACTAGTGCTATTTGCACTGTGTATGGCAAATGGAGCACAATAGTGACTCTTCTTACCAGAAAACAACTCTTGCTCGTAGGACCAGAAACTGCATGTGATTCAACTCTATTTCTGACTGGGAAACAAAGACTAGCTCGCCTTACAAGAAACACACTCTGCTTTTGAGAAAAGAGGACTCTTCTACTCTCCTGTGTTTCCTATAGGGCCAGAACAGTGAGCTTGCTCAGAACAAAAGAACTGTGCTTCCGACGTACGGGCCATATCTAGTTCAACTCTGCTTAGGAAACTGACAAGAACAGTAGCTTCTCTTCAGTCCAATACACTGTACTTGCTGGGAACAGATGCCAGTGCTATTTGCACTGTGTATGGCAACGGAAGCACAATAGTGACTCTTCTTACCAGAAAACAACTCTTGCTTGTAGGACAAGAAAATGCATGTGATTCAACTCCATTTAGGACTGGGAAACAAACACTACCTCGCCTTACAAGAAACACACTCTGCTTTTGAGAAGAGCACTCTTCTACTCTCCTGTGTTTCCTATAGGGCCAGAACAGAGAGCTTGCTCAGAACAAAAGAACTGTGCTTCCTACACACACGGGCCATATCTAGTTCAACTCTGCTTAGGAAACTGACAAGAACAGTAGCTTCTCTTCAGTCCAATACACTGTACTTGCTGGGAACAGACACTAGTGCTATTTGCACTGTGTATGGCAAATGGAGCACAATAGTGACTCTTCTTACCAGAAAACAACTCTTGCTCGTAGGACCAGAAACTGCATGTGATTCAACTCTATTTCTGACTGGGAAACAAAGACTAGCTCGCCTTACAAGAAACACACTCTGCTTTTGAGAAAAGAGGACTCTTCTACTCTCCTGTGTTTCCTATAGGGCCAGAACAGTGAGCTTGCTCAGAACAAAAGAACTGTGCTTCCAACGTACGGGCCATATCTAGTTCAACTCTGCTTAGGAAACTGACAAGAACAGTAGCTTCTCTTCAGTCCAATACACTGTAGTTGCTGGGAACAGATGCCAGTGCTATTTGCACTGTGTATGGCAACGGAAGCACAATAGTGACTCTTCTTACCAGAAAACAACTCTTGCTTGTAGGACAAGAAAATGCATGTGATTCAACTCCATTTAGGACTGGGAAACAAACACTACCTCGCCTTACAAGAAACACACTCTGCTTTTGAGAAGAGCACTCTTCTACTCTCCTGTGTTTCCTATAGGGCCAGAACAGTGAGCTTGCTCAGAACAAAAGAACTGTGCTTCCTACACACACGGGCCTTATCTAGTTCAACTCTGCTTAGGAAACTGACAAGAACAGTAGGTTCTCTTCAGTCCAATACACTGTACTTGCTGGGAACAGACGCCAGTGCTATTTGCACTGTGTATGGCAATGGGAGCGCAATAGTGACTCTTCTTACCAGAAAAAAACTCTTGCTCGTAGGACCAGAAACTGCATGTGATTCAACTCTATTTCTGACTGGGAAACAAAGATTATCTCGCCTTACAAGAAACACACTCTGCTTTTGAGAAAAGAGGACACTTCTACTCTCCTGTGTTTCCTATAGGGCCAGAACAGTGAGCTTGCTCAGAACAAAAGAACTGTGCTTCCGACGTACGGGCCATATCTAGTTCAACTCCACTTAGGAAACTGACGAGAACAGTAGCTTCTCTTCAGTCCAATACACTGTACTTGCTGGGATCAGACGCGAGTGCTCTTTGCACTGTGTATGGCACTTGGAGCAAAAAAGTGACTCTTTTTACCACAAAACAACTCTTGCACATAGGACCAGAAACTGTATTTGATTCAAAACCTTTTCTGAATGGGAAACAAACACTATCTCGCCTTACAAGAAACACACTCTGCTTTTGAGAAAAGAGCATTCTTCTACTCTACTGGGTTTCCTATATGGCCAGAACAGTAAGCTTGCTCAAAACAAAAGTACTGTGCTTCCGACACACGGGCCATATCTAGTTCAACTCTGCTTAGGAAACTGACAAGAACAGTAGCTTCTCTTCACTCCAATACACTGTACTTGCTGGGAACAGACGCGAGTGCTCTTTGCACTGTGTATGGCTACGGAATCGTAATAGTGACTCCTCTTACCAGAAAACAACTCTTGCTTGTAGGACAAGAAAATGCATGTGATTCAACTCCATTTAGGACTGGGAAACAAACACTACCTCGCCTTACAAGAAACACACTCTGCTTTTGAGAAGAGCACTCTTCTACTCTCCTGTGTTTCCTATAGGGCCAGAACAGTGAGCTTGCTCAGAACAAAAGAACTGTGCTTCCTACACAAACGGGCCATATCTATTTCAACTCTGCTTAGGAAACTGACAAGAACAGTAGGTTCTCTTCAGTCCAATACACTGTACTTGCTGGGAACAGACGCCAGTGCTATTTGCACTGTGTATGGCAATGGGAGCGCAATAGTGACTCTTCTTACCAGAAAAAAACTCTTGCTCGTAGGACCAGAAACTGCATGTGATTCAACTCTATTTCTGACTGGGAAACAAAGATTATCTCGCCTTACAAGAAACACACTCTGCTTTTGAGAAAAGAGGACACTTCTACTCTCCTGTGTTTCCTATAGGGCCAGAACAGTGAGCTTGCTCAGAACAAAAGAACTGTGCTTCCGACGTACGGACCATATCTAGTTCAACTCCACTTAGGAAACTGACGAGAACAGTAGCTTCTCTTCAGTCCAATACACTGTACTTGCTGGGATCAGACGCGAGTGCTCTTTGCACTGTGTATGGCACTTGGAGCAAAAAAGTGACTCTTTTTACCACAAAACAACTCTTGCACATAGGACCAGAAACTGTATGTGATTCAAAACCTTTTCTGAATGGGAAACAAACACTATCTCGCCTTACAAGAAACACACTCTGCTTTTGAGAAAAGAGCATTCTTCTACTCTACTGGGTTTCCTATAGGGCCAGAACAGTAAGCTTGCTCAAAACAAAAGTACTGTGCTTCCGACACACGGGCCATATCTAGTTCAACTCTGCTTAGGAAACTGACAAGAACAGTAGCTTCTCTTCAGTCCAATACACTGTACTTGCTGGGAACAGACGCGAGTGCTCTTTGCACTGTGTATGGCAAATGGAGCGCAATAGTGACTCTTCTTACCAGAAAACAACTCCTGTTCGTAGGACCAGAAACTGCATGTGATTCAACTCCATTTCTGACTGGGAAACAAACACTATCTCGCCTTACAAGAAACACACTCTGCTTTTGAGAAAAGAGCATTCTTCTACTCTACTGGGTTTCCTATAGGACCAGAACAGTAAGCTTGCTCAAAACAAAAGAACTGTGCTTCCGAATTACGGGCCATATCTAGTTCAACTCCACTTAGAAAACTGAAGAGAACAGTAGCTTCTCTTCAGTCCAATACACTGTACTTGCGGGGAACAGACGCCAGTGCTATTTGCACTGTGTATGGCAAAAGGAGCGCAATAGTGACTCTTCTTACCAGAAAACAACTCTTGCTTGTAGGACAAGAAAATGCATGTGATTCAACTCCATTTAGGACTGGGAAACAAACACTACCTCGCCTTACAAGAAACACACTCTGCTTTTGAGAAGAGCACTCTTCTACTCTCCTGTGTTTCCTATAGGGCCAGAACAGAGAGCTTGCTCAGAACAAAAGAACTGTGCTTCCTACACACACGGGCCTTATCTAGTTCAACTCTGCTTAGGAAACTGACAAGAACAGTAGCTTCTCTTCAGTCCAATACACTGTACTTGCTGGGAACAGACACTAGTGCTATTTGCACTGTGTATGGCAAATGGAGCACAATAGTGACTCTTCTTACCAGAAAACAACTCTTGCTCGTAGGACCAGAAACTGCATGTGATTCAACTCTATTTCTGACTGGGAAACAAAGACTAGCTCGCCTTACAAGAAACACACTCTGCTTTTGAGAAAAGAGGACTCTTCTACTCTCCTGTGTTTCCTATAGGGCCAGAACAGTGAGCTTGCTCAGAACAAAAGAACTGTGCTTCTGACGTACGGGCCATATCTAGTTCAACTCTGCTTAGGAAACTGACAAGAACAGTAGCTTCTCTTCAGTCCAATACACTGTACTTGCTGGGATCAGACGCAAGTGCTCTTTGCACTGTGTATGGCACTTGGAGCAAAAAAGTGACTCTTTTTACCACAAAACAACTCTTGCACATAGGACCAGAAACTGTATGTGATTCAAATCCTTTTCTGATTGGGAAACAAACACTATCTCGCCTTACAAGAAACACACTCTGCTTTTGAGAAAAGAGCATTCTTCTACTCTACTGTGTTTTCTATAGGGCCAGAACAGTGAGCTTGCTCAGAACAAAAGAACTGTGCTTCAGACACACGGCCCATATCTAGTTTAACTCTGCTTAGGAAACTGACAAGAACAGTAGCTTCTCTTCAGTCCAATACACTGTACTTGCTGGGAACAGACGCAAGTGCTATTTGCACTGTGTATGGCAAATGGAGCACAATAGTGACTCTTCTTACCAGAAAACAACTCTTGCTTGTAGGACCAGAAACTGCATGTGATTCAACTGCATTTCTGACTGGGAAACAAATACTAGCTCGCCTTACAAGAAACACACTCTGCTTTTGAGAAAAGAGCACTCTTCTACTCTCCTGTGTTTCCTATAGGGCCAGAACAGTGAGCTTGCTCAGAACAAAAGAACTGTGCTTCCTACACACACGGGCCATATCTACTTCAACTCTGCTTAGGAAACTGAAAAGAACAGTAGCTTCTCTTCATTCCAATACACTGTAATTGCAGGGAACAGACGCGAGGGCTATTTGCACTGTGTATGGCAATGGGAGCGCAATAGTGACTCTTCTTAGCAGAAAAAAACTCTTGCTCGTAGGACCAGAAACTGCATGTGTTTCAAATCCATTTAGGACTGGGAAACAAACGCTAGCTCGCCTTACAAGAAACACACTCTGCTTTTGAGAAAAGAGCACTCTTCTAATCTACTGTGTTTCCTATAGGGCCAGAAGAGTGAGCTTGCTCAGAACAAAAGCACTGTGCTTCCGACACACGGGCCATATCTAGATCAACTCCACTTAGAAAACTGAAGAGAACAGTAGCTTCTCTTCAGTCCAATACACTGTACTTGCTGGGAACAGATGCTAGTGCTATTTGCACTGTGTATGGCAAATGGAGCGCAATAGTGACTCTTCTTACCAGAAAACAACTCCTGCTCGTAGGACCAGAAACTGCATGTGATTCAACTCCATTTCTGACTGGAAAAAAAATACTAGCCGCCTTACAAGAAACACACTCTGCTTTTCAGAAAAGAGCAATCTTCTAATCTACTGTGTTTCCTATAGGGCCAGAACAGTGAGCTTGCTCAGAACAAAAGAATTGTGCTTCCGAAATACGGGCCATATCTAGTTAAACTCCACTTAGGAAACTGACAAGAACAGTAGGTTCTCTTCAGTCCAATACACTGTACTTGCTGGGAACAGACGCCAGTGCTATTTGCACTGTGTATGGCAACGGAAGCACAATAGTGACTCTTCTTACCAGAAAACAACTCTTGCTTGTAGGACAAGAAAATGCATGTGATTCAACTCCATTTAGGACTGGGAAACAAACACTACCTCGCCTTACAAGAAACACACTCTGCTTTTGAGAAGAGCACTCTTCTACTCTCCTGGTGTTTCCTATAGGGCCAGAACAGTGAGCTTGCTCAGAACAAAAGAACTGTGCTTCCTACACACACGGGCCATATCTAGTTCAACTCTGCTTAGGAAACTGACAAGAACAGTAGCTT